>NW_027397070.1:8696591-8775759 GCF_003265705.2 Callorhinus ursinus
TTTATTTATTTATTTATTTATTTATTTATTTATTTATTTATTTATTTGAGAGAGTGAGAGAGAGCCCAAGAGGGGGTAGGGTTAGAGGGAGAAGCAGACTCCCTGCTGAGCAGGGAGCCCGACGTGGGACTCGATCCCCGGACTCCAGGATCATGACCTGAGCCGAAAGCAGTCGCCCAACCAACTGAGCCACCCAGGTGCCCTAGGCGTGCGACTCTTGATCTCAGCTTAGGGCTTGACCTCAGGATCGTGAGTTCAAGCCCTGCATTGGGTTGCACGCTTGGTGTAGAGCCTACTTTAAAAAAAAAAAAAAAAAGGGAAATGTTCCTCACAGGCTCAGCCCAGATTTTAATATCTTTAACCCAGGCAACTGTGTCCATAGTTGTTATTGTAATTGAGATTTTTATTTTTCTAGAATGAATAAATGGTGAGTGACTAATGTCATTTTCTAGTTCTATTTCCAATTATGTATTCCCAAACTGTTAAGAACTGAGAAAATTCTTCCAATAGGCTTTGTAGTGGCTGAGGACTAGATTAAATTGGAAAACTGTTTTTGGGTAGCTAAAATTTGGAATGGTGTGGAACCATACATACATTAATATTCTTAAGTGTAGAAATTAGGGAGATAAATCTTTGATCTCATACCCTAGTTCCCACCCCACCCCCGACACCCCTCAAAATCCTAAGAATGTCATTACATTCCCTCCTTTCTTTTCAGTTCCCATTGCTATCACATGCTTTACCCGAGGCCTGGACATCAGGAAAGAGAAAGCAGATGTACTTTGCCCAGGGGGCTGTGCTCTTGAGGAATTCTCGGTGTTTGGGAACATAGTGTATGCGTCTGTATCAAGCATATGTGGCGCAGCTGTCCACAGGTAAGCTGAAACATGCAAGGGGAGAGAAATCCAAGTGTACTAATACCCTTTCCCTCTTTAGCCAAATGGACCCCCACACACACCTTCTTTCTTTTGGTGCCAATATTGGCCACAGAAGATGGATACATTTTTTAAGGTTTTGGGGGATATCCTTGAAGCACCAGCTACACAAAGGAAGCTTTCTGACAAACAGCAAATTGTATTATTTCTTGATAGCTAGATCCCTAGAATTTTAGAACACTCCTAATCATGTAATATATTAGTGAGTTTTTACCCTTGTGCTAGACATTGTTTTTAATTTCCATGACAACTCTACAATTATAGAGAGTAGGTACAATTTTATTCCATTTTATAGATGAGGAAACTGAACTCAGAGAGTTGCCAACTATCTTGCCACTGTTAGCAAGGGCCTGGACTGGAACTGAGAGCCCAGGCTGCCTCCAGAGCCCATATTCACCACGCACTTTGCTATCCTGTAAAACTTTTTTTTTTTTTTAACGAAGTCCAAGGACATATAAAGTACCTAGGAAAACTAAGAAAATTATTTGGTTCTATTAACTCTGAATCTCTGAGCTGTAGGGAACAGGATCCTACAGGTATGTTCCTATCAACATTTAAGAAGTTTGACAGCCCAGTACCATTTCTCCCAGGCATATTTTGTACCTGTGTAAGCAAGTTTTTCAAAAGGCTGGCAGCATCCATATATATCTTCCCTGATGAACGATTTTCTTGATTAATCAGAACAATAGATGCAACATGGCACTAGAAGTCAGTCAGATAGCCTGAAAAAGTGTGGGTAGAATATCAGCTGCTTTTCTGTGTTACAGGGGAGTAATCAGCATCTCAGGGGGACCTGTGCGAATATATAGCCTACCAGGTCGAGAAAACTATTCCTCAGTAGCTGCCAATGGCATTCAGTCTCAAACACTTTCCAGATGGTCTGCTTCTTTCACAGTGACAAGTAGGTACAATTACATTATTCTTACTTTTGTGTAAATATTACTTCACCCTCCCCCCGCCAAAAAGAAGTTTTCTGCTTTTCTTAGTCCAATCTCTTTGACTCTGATGAAAAAGCCTACAATCAAAACTCAGAGGAGTCAACAATGGGTTAGAGTCAGGGGACTGGACAGGCAAAGACCCACTCAAGATAAACTTGGCTGAATGCGAGAAGAATAATCTTGCTGTTAGAAGATTGCAGTAGAAGCTTGCATTGTCTGAGGTGTCTGGGTGGCTCAGTCAGTTAAGCATCTGACTCTTGATTTTAGCTCGGGTCCTGATCTTAAGGTCATAAGTTCAAGCCCCATGTTGGGCTTCACGCTGGGACTGGAGCCTACTTAAAAAAAAAAAAAGAAAAAGAAACTTGCCTTGTTTGCAATCAGAATGCCCTGATATTTACCAGGTAACATTAGATCAAAACACTAGTGAATGAAAATGAATGTGAATTCATTTTTGGTGATCCTTTTAAAATATGATTTAATAGCTAAAAACCCATTTTGGTTCTTTGAAACTAGCATGAAGCAAGTATTGATGTAATTGCCATCACTCGATTACATTTATCATCCTGTAGACCCCTAAATTATATTCATTATGCTTTGATGGTAAAGAAGGAAGAGGAAAAAATAGTCTTCTCTTTATTTTTAACAGAAGGAAAAAGTGGTACCCAGGAAGCCACAGGACAAGCAGTGTCCACAGCACGTCCACCAACAGGTATGAAATATGGAAGCTATCTCCTAGTTGCCTGGCACAGCATTTGGAAATTAAAAATAAATGTGCTGTTGATAGCTTTCCTTTTAAAGGAAATTGATATTAAACACACAACAGGGGCATCTGGGTAGCTCAGTCGGTTAAGCGTCTGACCTTGGCTCAGGTCATGATCTCAGGGGGAGGGGCAGAGGGAGAAAGAGAAGCAGACTTCCCGCTGAGCAGAGAACCTGACCCGGGGCTCAATCCCAGGACCCTGAGATCATGACCTGAGCCAAAGGCAGACGCTTAACTGACTGAGCCACCCAGGTGCCCTCAAATAAATAAAATCTTTAAAAATGAAAAAAAAAGGGGTGCCTGGGTGGCTCAGTCATTAAGCGTCTGCTTTGGGCTAAGGTCATGATCCCAGGGTCCTGGGATTGAGCCCCACATTGGGCTCCCTGCTCCACAGGAAGCCTGCTTCTCCCTCTCCCACTCCCCCAGCTTGTGTTCCCTCTCTCGCTGTGTCCTGTCAAATAAATAAGTAAAATCTTTAAAAAAATAAAATAGGGCGCCTGGGTGGCTCAGTTGGTTAAGCGACTGCCTTCAGCTCAGGTCATGATCCTGGAGTCCTGGGATCGAGTCCCACATCAGGCTCCCGGCTCAGCGGGGAGCCTGCTTCTCCCTCTGACCTTCTCCCCTCTCATGCTGTTTCTCTCTCTCTCTCTCTCTCTCTCTCTCTCTCTCTCTCTCTCTCTCAAATAAATAAAATCTTTTAAAATAAAATAAAACAAATATCTTGTGTTTACTGGTATATTACATAAAGAAACATATACTTTATTTCAAATTCATATCATTCTATTTTCAATTATAAACTCTGCTACCAAACATTCTCTTGAAGTCCTATTTCTGATTTGATAAACCCCATGCCTAGAAACTGGACAAAGTAAAAGTACCATGAACTTCCTAGTTGCATTTGCCATATGCAAAAAGGAATTAGTATGGATCCATTTTAACAAATAGCCAGGGATCTCTTTTCCTAAGACTGTGGCAGTTTTTTGTTTTGTTTTTTTAAGATTTATTTATTTGAGAGAGAGCACAAGCCAGGGGAAAGGGCAGAGGGAGAGAGACAAGCAGATTCCCCACTGAGCAGGGAGCCTGACATAGGGCTTGATCCCAGGACCCTGAGATCATGACCTGAGCCAAAGGCAGACACTTAACCGACTGAGCCACCCAGGCGCCCCAAGACTGGCAGTTCTAAAGTCAAAGAAATTAAGAACATTAGAATCTAACTCTTGAGTTTCCAGTCCTGCCTCAACTGTGGGTTTGAGATATCAAGTACTGAATTAGTGGCATATCAAATATATAGGCCTACAACAGTTCTGACTTGTTTCTTTACTGGGGCATTGCTTCCCCAATCCAGAAAACCATGAGAAAATTAATTTTTTTAGGAAATTAATTTTTTTAAAACAAGTATTTTTAAGAATGACACTCCTTGTCATGAGCTTTTCCCCATGTGGGCTTCTTGCTATGAAACTGTCTTCCTTCACTAATGCCAAGTGCTTCCTTGGTTTCAGGGAAACGACTAAAGAAAACACCTGAGAAGAAAACTGGCAATAAAGGTAAAAGTCCAGATATCCATTTGGGAAAGTAACATTTGCTCTCCCTCCCTCCCTCTCTCTTGAAACTGCTAACAGAAAGACTTGTTTGGGTATTCACAGACTGTAAAGCAGATATTGCATTTCTGATTGATGGAAGTTTTAATATTGGGCAGCGCCGATTTAATCTACAGAAGAATTTTGTTGGCAAAGTGGCTCTAATGTTGGGAATTGGAACAGAGGGACCACACGTGGGCCTTGTTCAAGCCAGGTACCAATCTTGTTAAAATGGGTGGAGACTTAATGATAAATGATTAATCCTTTTAGTGGATACATGCATTTCGGTTCAATATAAACATATTGAGTGTGGACTATCTGAATTCCCAAACTATAAATACAGGGTTTAAGACTGCCAAGCAGACTAGGTAGGTCTAAGTGCTTCCTTTTTGGAATAAAAAGATTGAGAATTATATGCTATTTGAGGACCAGAAGGTAGACTAAAAGGTTTTGTTGCTATACAAATTATATCTGCACAATATAGTCTGCTCAATTCCTGATTCCTCTTTGCTGAAGGAAGTAATGATCTGTCTATCCCTCCTCCCTATTCTGTCATTCTTTTAAACATTTACCATAGTTCCTTGGAGATCTGAAGTTCCACCTTTTTAATTTTGTTCATTTAAAAATAATATCAATGGCTTTTAGGATTATAATATGCTCACTATAGAAAGCTTGAAAAACATATAAAGCACAAAGAAAACCAATTTCCCAAATATGCCCCTCAGAGATAATCACTATAAAATGTTTTATATCCTTTATTTTTTTTAAAGATTTATTTATGAGAGAGAGAGAGAGAGAAAAAACATGAGCCGAGGGAGTGGCAGAGGAAGAGGGAGAAGCAGATGCCCCACTGAGAAGGGATCCATCCCAGGACCCTGGGATCATGACCTGAGCCGAAGGCAAACGTTTAACTGAATGAGCCACCCAGGCGCCCCTCCTTTCAGTATTTTAAGAAAATTTGTACGTGTGTGTGTTGTGTGTGTGTATAATTGAAGTATAGTTGACACACAATGTTACATTAGTTTCAGGCGTACAACATAGTGATTCAACATCTTTATATGTAACACTATGCTTACTGTAAGTGTAGCTACCATCCGTCTCCATAGGATGCTATTACAAAGCCACTGACTACATTCCTTATGCTATACCTTTTATTCTCCTGACTTACTCATTTCATAACTGGAAGCCTGCAACTCCCACTCTTCTTCACCCATTTTGCCTATCCCCCACCGCTCCTACATATGTGTGTTGCTTTGTGAAAAGCTCCAACTATAAAAATGTCTTATGTCCTGTTTTTTTAATCCTTAATCATTTGAGCATTTTACCAGATCACAACTGCTCTTCAAAAAATGATGTTTGGGGATGCCTGGGTGGCTCAGTCAGTTAACCGTCTGACTCTCGATTTTGGCTCAGGTCATAATCTCAGGGTCGTAAGATCCAGCCCTGTGTGGGCTCTGTGCTGGGCATGGAGTCTGCTTAAGATTCTCTCTCTCCCTCTGCCCCCTCCCCCACTCACCCATGCCCTCTCAAAATAAAAAAAATTTATAATGTTCCTTTGCATGGTATTTAACCATTCTTCTGTTTTTTCTTGTTTTTTTTCACCATTACACATTACATTATTATATATATACTTTTTAAGATTTTATTTATCCATTCATGAGAGACAGAGAGAGAGATGCAGAGGCAGAGGGAGAAGCAGGCTCCCCGTGGCCCGTGGAGCAGGGAGCCCGATGCGGGACTTGATCCCAGGACCCTGAGATCATGACCCGAGCCGAAAGCAGACGCTTAACTGACTGAGCCACCCAGGCATCCCTACACATTACATTATGATTTAACATCCTTATGTTATCCTGTGCCATCTTTGATTAGTTCATTAGACTAGATTCCTGAAAGTGAAATTGGGTCAAAGGGTTCTGACATTTTTAAGGCTTCTGATACAAAGTTAAATTGCTTTCTAGAAAGCTGATCCAGTTTAAACTGCTATCAGCAGTGTGTAAGTGTAGCACCAGTACTACCAGTATTAATTTCTGTTTCATTATGTTATTTTTTTACAACTGGTTCTTAATGTAGATACTTTTTTTGGTAGGAGAATTTAACTTTGTTTTCTACATAATTTAACCATTTGTCCCATACCTTTAAAACAAATGAGCTTCTTATTCCATTGATTTGAAAATATCAATTTTATATAGAAGTTTAGGCAAGTCAGTTTCCTTGATCTGTAAGCTAATTCCACAGCTTTTCCACAATGCTTTGATTATTGTAGCTTTATTGTACATTTTAACATCTCAGGCAAATTCCCCTCAGTACTTTTCTTCTTAATTTTTTTCTTTGCGATTTGTATCCAAGTCTTTTTCAAGACGAAAGCTATACTATCTTGTAGATTCAAACAAAGACTAGCTTCTCTATAACTTCTTGGCTTATAGTTTTCCTACTTTAGGAAGAACATCAGAATAAACTATATCAAGAGTTTATATTTAAGCAGAATAACAGAATATATCATTAAGGATGCAAAAACAAGACTAAATCTCAAATCACAATTTGGATAGTTGAAAAGTGACCATTCAAGTGAAAAGGTTATCAACCCATAATATCTGATTTTGTGGCCCAGCATTCCACCAGATATACAGAAATACAACCAGTGCTATATTTGTCTCAAAACTCTTAATGATGATTGATAATACTAAGATCTTAAAATTTTACACTTAATGAAATACTGACTTATCTAAAAACTAAACACAAAAATGGTGCTTTTAACTGTTTTTACTCAGCATGGTCTCTACTGAACACAGAGTAGTGATAAAAGTGAGCTGAAAAAAAAAGTGAGCTGAAATCCTTCTATTAAATATGGAAAATTCCAAATATTATAATATACATTAAGATTGGTAATGTCAATATCCTTTATTACAACGAAAATTCAATATTGTAATCCTTCATAATTTATCTTCTTATACCTTCTCATTCTTAAAATGTTGGTCCCAGTGTCCTTGAAATTGCCTCTTCTGACCAGAAACTGGAGTATTTAATAGGCCCATTCTGTTGAGTGCTACCAGGGTCTCACACTGGAACAGACCTAACCTCACACCCAGCCACCTTCCAACTCTGTGCTGCCCAACTCTGCAGATTTCCATTAAGCCCAGTGTTCTGAGCCAGGCCTGGTTTGAGGGGCACCATATAGGTTAGGCATGGACTCTGGTGTCAGACAAACCTGAATTTGAAGTACAGCTATGTTTTTTTGGGCAAGTTACCTAAATGCTCTGAGCCTCAGTTTCTTCATTTATATAATAGGGATAATAGTTTCTACCTTGTAGAGTTATGATGAAATGAGATGACACATGTTATATGTATATAGCATATTACCCAGAATAAAGTAAACCCTCAAGGTAGCAATGGTTTTTATTACATTTCTGAAAGATGCCTTAAAATTCAAGTAAGGATACAATACCTTAATTGACTGTATACTATGGGATTAAGAAAGAAACTTAGGCATTGTCTAATTTAAAGACTTTTTTATCATATATAATGTTGCTTGTTTTACCTTTCCAGTTCTCCCTAGATAACATTTTTTTCATTTTTCCACTTAGTGAACATCCCAAAATAGAATTTTACTTGAAAAACTTTACATCAGCCAAAGATGTTTTGTTTGCCATAAAGGAAGTAGGTTTCAGAGGGGGTAATTCCAATACAGGTAAGTAGACTTTGGCCCCTGGGATGCAACACAAGAGAAGGTTATGAGTGATCAGACCTATAAAAGTTTTAGGCTATTTTATATAAGCAGATGTGAACCTCTTCCTCCTGACACTGAAATCTTGGCTAGATTTGTAGTCAGTCATCTAAGATACTGAATTTGTAATGGAAAATAGGCTAAAGGGCTAATTAATATTGCTTGTTTAAAATACAAAAAAAGTATCGTGCTTTATAATCCTCATATTGCTTGGATAGAACAGATAGCCACTGTTCAGCATGTTAAAAAGAAGATCAACAGACTGATTTAACAAATGGAGATGGGGCAGAAAGAACTAGAGAAGCACTACAGACCCTTTGAAGGAAGATTTCTTGTTCAGAGTCTCTAGTGGTACTAGTCAGTCAGCAAGGGGCTAGATAGCAAAAGTACAGGAGTGGGAGTCAGTTGGGTTTCTGACTGGTGATTGACATACAGTAAGAAAACATGAAGCTTCTGAGAGGTGATGGGGGAAGTAATGTGGGTTGTGAAGACAAAACAAATAAGCCTGATGGATAATTAAACTTTCCCATCTATTATAGAACCAAGTTCTATGTAAGTTAAATTCTTAAACTTTGGTGGCATCAAGCTGGTACAGGGAAATGGAAATGTCATTTGAGCGGTGGTGCTTTTCCAGCTTGCTTCTTTTTCAAACCTAGGAAAAGCCTTGAAGCATACCGCCCAGAATTTCTTCACAGCAGACACTGGAGTAAGAAGAGGGATCCCCAAAGTGGTGGTGGTATTTATTGATGGCTGGCCTTCTGATGACATTGAAGAAGCAGGCATCGTGGCCAGAGAGTTCGGTGTCAATGTATTTATAGTTTCTGTGGCCAAGCCTATCCCTGAAGAACTGGGGATGGTTCAGGATGTTGCATTTGTTGACAAGGTAAGGAGGTGAGGGTGTCTTCTGTTAAGGTAGTGATTTAATTTTGGACCTCGAGGCATAGTGCTGACTGGCTCTTATCTGAATTAACTTTGAACAGTCAAGACAGAATGTTTTTTATAATTGTTTTAATGTTTCTATAATTTTTTTTAAAGATTTTATTTATTCAACAGAGAGAGACACAGCAAGAGAGGGAACACAAGCAGGGGGAGTGGGAGAGGGAGAAGCAGGCTTCCCGTGAAACAGCGAGCCCGATGAGGGGCTCGATCCCAGGACCCTGGGATCATGACCTGAGCTGACGGCAGACACTTAACAACTGAGCCACCCAGGCGCCCATAATGTTTCTGTAATTTTTAAGAAACAACTTTTGATCCCTTTTCTCTCTCCCTCATTAGGCTGTCTGTCGGAATAATGGCTTCTTCTCTTACCACATGCCTAACTGGTTTGGTACCACAAAATATGTAAAGCCTCTGGTTCAGAAACTCTGCACTCATGAGCAAATGATGTGCAGCAAGACCTGTTACAACTCAGTGAACATAGCCTTTCTAATTGATGGCTCCAGCAGTGTTGGAGACAGTAATTTTCGCCTCATGCTTGAATTTGTTTCCAACATAGCCAAGACTTTTGAAATCTCAGATATTGGTGCCAAGATAGCTGCTGTACAGTTCACCTATGATCAGCGCACAGAATTCAGTTTCACTGATTATAGCACCAAAGAGAATGTCCTAGCTGTTATCAGAAACATTCGCTATATGAGCGGTGGGACAGCCACAGGCGATGCCATCTCCTTCACTGTTAGAAATGTGTTTGGTCCCATGAGGGAGAGCCCCAACAAGAACTTCCTGGTAATTGTCACAGACGGCCAGTCCTATGATGATGTTCGAGGCCCTGCTGCTGCTGCACACGATGCAGGTAAGGTTCTTGTCCGTCTGGGTAGGGAACTGAGGGGTTCAGTGAGTTTTGTAAATATAAACTTAAGCATTTATTTTATTGAACAAACACCTGCATTATGGCAGTCACTGTTCTAAGAGCTTTACCCAACATTAACTGAGTTGTCATACCAGCCCAATGAATCTCATTCTATGGATAAGGAAACAAATTTCCTCAAAACCATACAGCTAGCAAGTGGTGAGGCCAGCATTCACATCCAGGCAGTCTGGCTGAGTCCACACTCCTCATCACTGTATTGTTGGGAGAACGCCCAGGAGAACCATGTCATGTGTCAGGGAAACATGTTACAAGTGCTTATGTTTGGCTCAAACTTGGAATATATCCCCCCAAGATCACAGTATATCACAATTTACCATGAATCTATTTGATAATTTTTTTTTTTTTTTTTAGTAGTTTTGAGTCTGGCATGAGTTTTCTAAGGTCACCAGTAGACTTTAATTCTGTTCCGTCTAAACTTCCTTTTTAGTATCTTTTTCTTCCTGAGATAATAAAAACACACTCTAATGTTGTAAAAGGGTACAAAAAGGTCTTCTTTCTCCCTTACCCCAACCTTAATATTACTTTTGGCAAAGGCAACTCATTCCTGAAAACATTAGCATAATGTGTTGCTGAGATCAAATAGGGCAACAAAAAGCTGGCATTCCCTTTCCTGGGATAAAACTGAGTGACTGCAGTCCAATACTACTTAACAAAAACGCTAACTTGGGAGAGGGGAATTAGCAGCCTTGCATTTTCTTATACTCTTACATATATCCTTTTCCCTATTTAATTCCTAATGACTTAACCTTTTTCCTTTGATACATTTATTAGCACGTTAATGTACTTATGTACTTATATATTGATGGAATAGTGTTATTTAGTGGGTAAACTGATACATGGAATTTAAGCTATACATTGGCTTATTTTTTATACATCTGGCTTATTTTATACATCAGCAACTAATCCAGATCAAAGACCTGTTTGCTATCATACTCCTTAAAAATGCGGCTTACAGGGGCACCTGTGTGGCTCAGTCCATCGAGCTTGCAACTCCTGCTTTAGCATCAGGTCATGATCTCACAGTTGTGGGATCAAGCTCCACGTGGAGCTCAGCACTCCATGGGGAATCTGCTTGAGGGTTTCTCTCCCTCTGCCCTTCTCCCCACTTGCGCATGCACTCTCTCTAAGTAAATTTTTAAAAATGTAGCTTACTGAAATAATTTATGGTTAACAGGCTTGGATTCAGGCTAAATTAAGTGAACTTCATTAATTGAAATATATTTTCCTTATTTAATTAGTTGAATTTCGGGAGGTTGGGCCACACCATTTTCATAAAAACTACCCTTTAGTGATAGTAAAGTCAAAGTTACAAAGTTAACAAAAGCCAGAATACAGAGTAGGCTTTCAGGGCTGGGTCATAACTTTTTTTTAAGCTGTAATTATGTATTTGGTCCAAGCTAACCACTCTGAGCTTGAATTCAATCTACAAGTGACGAAACCTGAGGGGAGAAATTTTTTTTTTTTTGCCAGATGAGTATTGACTGGGTGTAATAAATAGTTTCAAGGAGCTTTTATATAAACTAAACCTGCTTTATTTATATCTTAAATATTCACAACTCTTGGCACAGAATATCACTAGAAGGGGTATGAAGTCTTAGAAGTTATTTCAGAAACTCTCAAAACATTATAGGGAATTTCACCCAAAAGAAAGATGGTAAACAACTACTGCACTTGGGATTGAGGTGAAATCAAACTAATGTAGTTATCACCCTAGCCAAAATGTATTCAGAGTAAAAGCCTTCCAGTAGCACAAGGGAATGCAGAGGTTATGCCTCAGTGTGTATGTAACGAGAAATTATTCCAGCTTCACAGACCTCTTTGGCTGTTTTTATCACCAGATTTTTGCTTTGGTCAAATTTCTGACTGCAGGTCAGTTTGCCG
Source organism: Callorhinus ursinus (assembly GCF_003265705.2). Lineage (NCBI taxonomy): Eukaryota > Metazoa > Chordata > Mammalia > Carnivora > Otariidae > Callorhinus > Callorhinus ursinus. The sequence continues at coordinate 8,708,274 of NW_027397070.1, forward strand.
ATTTAATATACAAATCAAAACGGAAGAAAGCTCTCAATATTCACAGAGGCCTAGTCGCCATGCCTGGCAATGCAACAGTCTTAGAAAACTTCCATTTATGTATCCCAAATTTTGTGCCATTCTTTCATGCTGTTACATTGGCTAGGACTCCAGTAAAATAATTAGAGTGGTGATAGTAGACAGCTCATTCTCATGCCAATCTCAGGAAGTTTTCACCATTTCACTATTAGTTTTTTTTTTTTAAGATCTTTATCAGCTTATCCAGTATTTGTCAGTGATCATGTGATTTATCAGTTAATGTAATTTATACTGATGGCAGAGCTTCTGTTTTTGATTCAACTGTTGGTCATTCTCATCATGATGACTGTTAAAACCTACCTAACCATTTGGTGAAGGAGATTTAGTTCTTCAGACATTACTAGAGAGTTTTTTCTATTACTGTTTAGTAATTCATGAAAAATATTTACACCTGATTTTATATATAAACTGGAACTTGGTTTTAATTCACTTAAAAATATTTTCATTGTAGGTATCACCATCTTCTCTGTTGGTGTGGCTTGGGCACCTTTGGATGACCTGAAAGATATGGCCTCTAAACCAAAGGAGTCACATGCTTTCTTCACAAGAGAGTTCACAGGATTAGAACCAATTGTTTCCGATGTCATCAGAGGCATTTGTAGAGATTTCTTGGAATCCCAGCAATAATGGGGACGTTCTGACAACTGAAAGAAAAAGTGCAAGAGGATAGAATGTATAAGTCATTTTCTCATACCAAAATACTATATAGCATACTAGGATCAGATACAAAACTATTATATTAAAAATGCCAACAGCTGTTTCAAGCAAATAAGCATTCATTTAAAGCTACTACCTTCTAATGACAATTTAGAATTGTTAAACACTCTGCCGAGACTTCATAATCATGACCCTTAGAAACTCAGGAAAGAGGAAATATCGTGCATCCAAATCTTAAGAATTCTAAAATGCGTATTATATGTATAGAAATGCAAATTCCATAGCTCAATAAAAGAATGATATTCAGAACAAAAGCAACATTCCTTCTCTAATCATTCTGTATTAAACACATAAGGAAAATGAAACAAATAGTTAATTCAGTTAAAATGTTATTTTGCCCCAATAGATGTTGTTTTAAAACCAATCAACAATATTTGTTACTTGATATACTAAAAAGTTGTAATCATGAATGAAATGGAAGGGAATTAGGCATGAAGTTTCTTTTGTAGTGTATTTTCATAACATAACGGGAGTATCACACTGAACAAGATAGCAGGATTGCCTGGTATTTTTCTATTTATATCCTTAATTTTGTACGTGTATAGATATATTTGGCTTATACTCAAAGTCATCCATGTACTAAAAAATAGCTAAGTTGGTAAATTTTTACTTACTACTTATAGTTGTAAACATTTGGCTGTGAGGAAAAGCACATATTAAAAATAGAACTGCAGGGAAAAATATTGTAGTTTGACTATTTAAGCAATAAACTGTTAGTGACTATTATTCTAAGCTGCTTTACTTTTATTATTCCAAGTATCTATCCCTGGAACATGGTAAAAAATCCTACATTCGCTATTTTATGCAGAAAGACCAATTCTGAATTTTTTAAATTGTTATATTTATTCAACTATTTATTGAATGTCTCCTGTTCTAGGCATTATACACACAGCCACTACCAAGTTAAACAGCATGAGATGCTTTTGATTAAACAAAAATGTCTTCTAATTAACATTATCTTTACTTCCATATGCTTGTAAAGTTGGTTTTTGAAAAGTGATGAGAATTCCCTTAATATAACTATCATTACCTCACCAAGAGCTCTCCCTTCAGATAAAGGTATTCTGTCATCTTGTCTGGCTCATCTTCTCTACAGAGGACCTGTCCTCTCCCTCATCCACCTAAGAGCCCTATGTCCCTTCACATATACACTGATCCTATCTGTAACAATTTACACGTTGACCTGAAAAAGGTGTTAAATGAATTACCGGAGTAGTACACATACTAATTCTAAATCTTTGGAGTCTAACAATTCTATAGGTTGTATAAAAGTAATAAAAGGACCATATATCAGAAAGGCAGAACTGAAACTGCCTTTAATACATAAAAATTTGGCAAAATGGGGTATGGGAAGACAATAAACTCCCCCCCTTAATAAAATGCCTCAAAGATGAATGATTCATGTACCAAGAATTTTAATTAAGCAAAAATGGGTTTAACCTTTTCCCTCCATAAACAGACCACAAATTCTTAGCTGAGTACCACTCCTTGAAAAATTAAATGAAAATCCAGCCTCCAAACATTACAAGCATTTTTAAAGATGGTAATTTTATAAAGGACAAAGTTGAGGCATCTGAGATAACCAGGGAAACTAGCACTCTGACTTAACAGTAAGAGCAGAAATGACCACTCTATTAAGTTACTATCAATTATTTTGTGTAAGTAAACAAGATAAAGGGTTAACAACTAAAAAGGAGTAAAAGATTTTTAAAAAGATGTATTACAATCCAACTTCAGCAGGCATGCCTAAATTACAAATATGCTAGGCTATTTATAACATTTAAGGTGTTAAATGAGATGCTGGTCGTTAGTGGATAACTAACTGAAATGTGAGAAAAGTACACAAAAAGTATGAAAAAGGCAAAATAATATTGAGAAAGTCAACATATTAACATTTGTATATAAAAGTATTCTTAAACTTTATATAGCACCATTTCATAAATCAATCTACATAACTTCCCATAAGTCACAAATGGGAGCACACAAAATAAACTCTTTTCGCATCCTTCAGTCTTTTCCAAACATTTAATACTGGAGAGAAAAATACAACCAAAGTAGAGAAGAGAAAAATAAACATATATACTAATTTTTATTCAGTTCAGTTTTAATACACCCCAAGAGGTGAATGTTTATGCACTGCAATGGTGATAATCACATTTCAGTTAAACAGTAATGCACCTGTTTGGAATAGCTGCCAGAAACCATACTAGCTTTGGAAAAACTTATTTCCAAAACCAATGAGAAAATATGCCTCTTACTTTGTTCATTAAGTTCAATCTTCAGAAAACAAAGCAACAGCTTAAAGAAAAAAAATTTTAGGGCGCCTGGGTGGCTCAGATGGTTAAGCGTCTGCCTTCGGCTCAGGTCATGATCCCAGGGTCCTGGGATCAAGTCCCGCATCGGGCTCCCTGCTCCTTGGGAGCCTGCTTCTCCCTCTGCCTCTCTCTCTCTCTCTCTCTGTCTCTCATGAATAAATAAATAGAATCTTTAAAAAACAAAACAAAAAAAAATTTTTTAAAAAGTATTTATTTGAGAGACAGACCACGAGAGATGGAACACAAGCAGGGGGAGTGGGAGAGGGAGAAGCAGGGCTCCCACAGAGCAGGGAGCCCGATGTGGGGCTCAATCCCAGGACCCTAGGATCATGACCTGAGCTGAAGGCAGACGCTTAACAACTAAGCCACCCAGGCACCCCACTTTAAGAAAATTTCTGAAAAATTTTAGTATTTCACCAGCAATGACTAAAATTGAAATAAAATTTCTCAATGTACACAATGTAAATTTTTTTTGCACTAGGCATTCAAATAGAATTTTGCCGCGTAAGTTTTACCTTCCAATTCCACTTCCAATTTTCTTCAAAGAAAAAGGATATTACTTTGTTGAAGGAAAAGGTTTCAAGATACTAATATTATTTATAAGGACTTTTTAAAAAATTTTTGTTAATCACATCAGTTTTTGATGTAGTGTTCCATGATTCATAAAAAATATGGAACGTTTCACAAATTTACATGTCATCCTTGCGCAGGGGCCATGCTAATCTTCTCTGTATCGTTCCAATTTTAGTATATGTGCTGCCGAAGTGAGCACTGTAAGGACAACTTTCAATGAATGAGTAATGCAGTTTATTCTCTGCTTTGCTTTTTTGTGGAAACAGGTATGGCTAGATAAGAATGACAACACTATTAACTGAAACCCAGATTTCATAAATAGAATGTTTAAGGAAATGATTTAGAACTGGACCTCTGGGGCACCTGGGTGGCTCAGTTGGTTAAGCAACTGCCTTCGGCTCAGGTCATGATCCTGGAGTCCTGGGATCGAGTCCCTGGGGTGGCTTCCTGCTCAGCGGGGAGTCTGCTTCTCCCTCTGACCTCTCCCCTCTCATGCTCACGCTCTCTCATTCTCTCTCTCAAATAAATAAATAAATAAAACCCTGGATCTCTTTTTCTTTTTTTTGGTTATTGTGAATTATCTTAATAGATTTTTTAAGATTCCCAAATGGGGTGAAATACATAGAAAGTCATTCTTAATAGTGTTAACTGTTCTAATCTTATTAGAGTCTCAATAAGCAATACAAAGTTTAATAAAACAGCATAGAAATGAAGGACTCACTGAGAAATCATCTCCATTTCCTGGTTTAATGATGGAGAGTAAAGTATTGCACTTTATTAAATAATCAACACAAAATAATGTAGTCAACAGTAACATACAGGTACACAATTTAATATTTATTATATGCATTTTATATACATTATTTTTCAATAGCTGTATGTTTGCTATGTGGTACAATCTTAAAAATTTGCTGATTCATAGTTTGTAAAACAAAAACCTTACAAAACTCATCAAAACTCGCAAACTGATCAGAAAAGTTTTTGGAAGACTAGAAAAAATACTTTATTGTCTTAATCATGCATTACACAAACAAAATCTTTAGTTACACCATAAAATTAAGCACATCTGAAAAAATAAAACAGGGATAACTAGTCCAAACACAGCAGATTTCTGTATCCTGATTCAACTATTTTTGTGTCCTATTTGTAATGCAAATAAAATTTTACTCCAAATATTTTTAAACAACATAGTTTTTGTTTGGAATCATGGTAAACCAAGATATGCATCTGGGGGAAATCACCTTGGTTTGTAACTTAAACTATAAAATATTCCATTTTTAGTCTATTTTAGACCATTCAAAGAGTTCCAAAATAGATATACAGGTTCCTTTAGCACATTAATAAAAGGATATAAAGACCAACAAAAAGTGAAATAAATAATAGGCTATTAGCAAGATGGATAATCCTTGATAAATAAACTTGTAAATACAGTAAGATGTACAAAATATCACATAGTGATAGGATGCCAAGATTAGTTCGTTTTTTTTCTTTTTAAAGAGTTCATTTGGAGTATTAAACCCCATGTTTCATTTTAATACACTTAATAGTCCTTGGTTTATATGAAGACAATTATGTGATGATGAAGGTGATTTAGCATCTTTATGGAAGGACTTAGCTGAGCTGTATTAGGCAAAAGAAGGAAAAAGTGTGGTTACACGGCAGCGGGTCAGTGAGATCTCTGTGTTTCAGGGTTGTATAATGCAGAAAAACTTCAATACAATCTTGAGCACTGTTGTGACAGGCTAAATATATAAAAAGACTTATAAAAACTAGAATTTTATCCAAACATTTTGTGCAACTAATGCTAAAATATTTTAAGTTAAATTTTCTTTTTTTTTTTTAAAGCAAAATAAGTTTAAAAGGGAATCTGTGGCATTCAACTGATAAACAGAAAATCACTAAGAGATGAAAAAAAGCTACTCTTGGAGCTCACTTCCCCCCCAACAAGAGCACCACATTCCTAACCCTAAGGCAGCACACAGAGTCCAAAATAAAAGTCTTTTGTAAGATCAGACTCCACATTGGCTTAAAGATACCTAAAAAACAGACATACGCTCAGTTCATATCCAGTACAGGCCACAAATAATGGAGTCCTTTTTATTTGTCCCACGAGATACAGTAATTACAATTAAATTAATGAGCCTGACATTAAGATGTGATTTCCATCAATTTATGCCTGCCTCGAATAGCCTTCACCAGGCAGATCACATGTAGTGTCATATCAGTAACCTTTCTGATGGCAGTGATGCAGACCCTCTTTCTGTCCAAGCAAATCTTTGTTAAGATGTGAGTTTTTGTTGATTCACACAAATACTTTGGCAAGGGCATCAGCCCCTGCACTGGCAATATATGCTTTTGATGGATGGAAAGCAACATCATAAATCGATTCATCTAATTTCTTCCTATGTGCTGTTATTTCTTGCACACATGTCTTGCTGTCCAAATTCCACAATCTAATAGAACAGTCATGGCCTGTAATAAAAGAACAAATAAAGTACATTACTGAGTAACAATTCCTTTATAAAGTTTATGGCAGTATAGGAAGTTCAGACTTACTTCCAGACATCAGATAGATTCCATTAGGATCTACTGCTAGACTTGTAACAGCATCCAAATGAGCTACCATAGAATGGATCATTTTACCTAAATAAAACATAACACAGAAGATAAAATTTTCACAAATAGTTACTAACTTGCGAGATCAGAAACCATAATATAATATCAACATAAAATAGACAATCATTATAGCAATGTATTTTTTATTGTGGTAAAATACACATAACGTAAAATTTACCATTTTAACCATATGGGAAGGTATCATTCAGTGGCTTTTAGACATTCGCAATGATATGCAAACATCACCATTATCCAGTTCAGAACATTTTCATCACTGCAAAAGGAAACCCGTACCCATTAAGCAGTCACTCCCTATTTCTCCCCTCCCCCAAGTCCCTGGTTACCACTAATCTGCTTTCTCTCACTATGAGTTGGCCTATTCTGGATGATACATACAGTTGAAATCATACAGTAACACGTGGCTTTTTATATCTGCCTTCCGTCACTTAAAGTTTTCAAGGTTCACCCAGTATACAGGCATACCTTGTTTTATTGCACTTCAAAGATACTACAGTTTGTTGTTGTTGTTTTTACAAACTGAAGATCTATGGCAATCCTGTGTTGAACAAATCTACTGGCACGATTTTCCAATAGCATTTGCTCACTTTGTGTCTCCGTCACATTTTGGTAATTCTTGCAATAATGCAAACCTTTTCATTATTATTATATTTGTTATGGTGACCTATGATGAGTGCTTCCAACTTGGTGAAAGCTCAGCAATGGTTAGCATTTTCTTTTGCAATAAATATTCTTTAATCAAGGTACATACATTGGGTTTTTTTTAGACATAATGCTATTACACACTTAGTAGACAACAGTATGGTATAAACATGACTTTTGTATACACTGGAAAACCAAAATTCATTTGACACACTTTAATGACCAATTAGCTTTACTGCAGTGGTGTGAAACTGAGCCCACAGAGGTATGCCTGTAATATTTTTTTTTAAGAGAATTTGAATTCTAATGCAGAACTTTCCCAGTTACTCCCAAAAAAGACATCTGTGTGACATGAATCTGACAGTACCTGTAGGCAGTGGAAAACATAATGACTATGTATGGTTGCATCAAAGGCTTAAGATCATATAAAGTGGAATTAAACTAGAAACAGAAAAAAAATCTCTCTTGTTAAGAGATGTAAAGATTATTTCATATACAGGGTTACTGATAAATAAACCACTAGAGGATATATTCCCACTAAAAACTCTACTATTATCAAATTCATTTATCCTTTGAAATGTCAATCATTTTATACATTGGAAACAAGAAAGGGGAGAGGAGTGAGAGTATATTAGAGAATTTTTTCTGGATTTCCCCAGATAGTACCAAAAACACTATTCTGAAAAATTGGATTTAATGAATATCTTCACTCAAGATTTGGCAAGAAAATGGGATTCAGTAGCAAGTTAAAATTAAAAAACAAGTTATAAGTACAAAGTTTTGTGTTGCATAAATACCTTGGGGATAAAGGGATTAGCCTCTGCACTGGCAATATATGCCTTTGATGGATGGAAAGCAATATCATAAATTGATTCATCCAAGCAGGGAATAAAATAGCAAATACTGATATTTCTAAAATTTCTTCCCCTTTCATTCAGCAATAAGTCTTTATTACTCAAATGCCTGAGTTGCTCCTAATGAGAGGCCTTCTCCAGAATTCTAGTTACAATCATTTGCCACGTTTTTGGTCCCCTGATGACATTCCACAATGGGACATGAAATAGATCTACTTTTCTTGTCTGCTACAGCTCCTGGCCTGAATATAAAACCACAACCTAATCAAATGTGCAACAAGTTACTCTGAAAAACATAAACGGTCCTATCATTTTCTGGCAATACTAACATCATCAGTTAAGTACAAAATTAGTCTCTCATCATTTCAAACCACATCTGTCTGTTTCTCACTAATACTAACAGAATAATTTTAGAGATTCTTCTCTGCTATTCTGAAGAACAGAAGAATCATTCAACATACTATCTTTAATTGCTTAGTCCAACATAACCCATCAGATCTAGAATCCATTCCTTGCAACATTCTTATTAAAAAAAAAAAAAAAAAAAAACCAAGTATGAAATGGTTAGTCTCCAGGACAATAATCTCAAATCATTAGAGGTTAAATATCAAGCATCATTAGCTTCCCTTAAAATGTCAAATCTATGATGAGAACTCTTAATTCACAAATCTAGTTCCAACTTCTCTCCTGAGAACGATCCTGCATCTCCTAAATGTAACATGTCTTAAACCAAAGAATTCTTTCATCCAAACAGCAGACCTACTCACTTCTTCAAGGGACTATAGTTTCCCAGTTTGTCTCCAGTTCTCCTACCTGTCCACTAAATTAACCCTATGAATATGCCAAAGTCAACTTACAATCAACCCTTCCTCTCCATACAGTCAGAAGGCCACTTTGAAATTTAAGTGACTCCTTCAGACTGGATGCGAATAAGGAGGCAGAATGCTGAACTAAGTTGGATGCTGGTGATCACAGAAGTCACAAAACTTCTGACACCTCCCGAGAATCACATTTAACCAATTTCACTTTTGCCCTACATCTCTGCTACTGCCTCTCTTCACTGACCAAAGTTAATTCTCTCCTCCTGTAATGGAGGAAAATAGAGGATACCTGCAGTCACCTGTTCTCCCCTCTCTGGCACCTTAAGCCCTTTGACTTGGGTAATCAATATTGTAAGCCTCTATGAAATGGGGACAAAGGAGCTATTTTTTTTTTAAAGATTTTATTTATTTGACAGAGAGAGACATAGTGAGAGAGGGAACACAGCAGAGGGACTGGTAGAGGGAGAAGCAGGCTTCCCACAGAGCAGGGAGCTCAACGTGGGGCTCGATTCCAGGACCCTGGGATCACAACCTGAGCTGAAGGCAGACACTTAACGACTGAGCCACCCAGGCGCCCCCAAAAGAGATATTAAAAAAAAAAAAAAATGTAGACTCTGGATGCAAACCGCATGCAGTGTGTGAATCCATCAACCCTGTAATTTCTCTCTGCTGTTTAACAATCAACAAATTATGTAACTTTTTTTTTCTTAAGATTGATTGATTGATTTTTTTGACAGAGAGAGGCACAGCGAGAGAGGGAACACAAGCAGGGAGAAGCAGGCTTCCCGCAGCGCAGGGAGCCCGATGTGGGGCTCGATCCCAGGACCCTGGGATGAGCCGAAGGCAGATGCTTAATGACAAGACACCCAGGTGCCCCACAAATTATGTAACTTCTTTTAAGCCTTCTATTTCAACTGTAAAATGGGAATAATAATAGTTTATGTATCTTATGGTTATTAGAACATGTTAATATATGTAAATCAAATAAAACGATATCTCACTTGCAGTAAGATACCACTAGAATATAAATTGTAAGAGGACCAGACATTTTGTTTTGTTCACAAAGCACTGAAAACTACCCCAAGCATATGGCAAGACACTCAATAAACTGTGCTGAATGAGTCCACAACAAAATCATGATCTTCTGTCTCCAACTCCTCCATATCCCTCACTTGTACACCTTCTCCCAAACTCACCATCACTAGCTAAGTTTCTCAGGCACAATAATATACAACTCAAATTTGTACCTTTACCAAAATTTTAAAAAGTCATGAGCCCTTAATATCTCTCTAGAACAAATTGTAGAAATTGAAATTACAAATTCTTTAAAGTTAAAGATCTACCAGATAATGCAATTTAAATAATCTTTCTAAACCAATTTTACAAACCCCTGCTCAAATATCTTAAGTGATTTTCACAGTGCATAGCATAAACAAAAATCCATTATTCTTAGCCTGGCGCTGAAAAGTTCTCAACAGTTTCTGTTTCCCTTTTCCAAACTTACCTCTTTAGCTTTACCTATAAGAAACTTTTGTTCCAGCCACCATTCTGCCTCTGCTCAAAATAGGCCCTTATCTGGAACTTCCTACTACCTTCTTCACTTAAAAACAAAACAAAACAAAACAAAACAACGAAACTTACCATTTCTTCAAGGCAAACCTTCACTACGAAGACTCCTTTCTCTAGCATGGCTCATCTTATTGCATATATGAGTGCACGTGTGCATGTGCACACATACACAGACACACATCCTATTTTCCCCAAACAACAATAAGCTCCCAGAGAGCAGAAACCACATCTTATACATGACAGCAGACAGTGCCGTGCAGAATACAAAAGCTAAATATACTTTTTTGGTTAAAAACCTAAGAATTCATTGCGTTCATCCATAGTATCAATTTCTATAATGTTTCAGATAAAAAATTCAATAAATACATTAGTCACTGGATAGACTAAAACTCTATTAAAAACTTAGCTGTCAACACCAGACCAGCTATGAAAATATTCTAGTTTTAAATGAATTACCAATTTTCAGGGAAAAATTTCTTTGGAAACAGTATATCGGAACACAATTTACACTTTAACTTAATGCTATGTTGTTATGTGTATGTACCTTGTGTGAAGTAAGACAGGATTTAGAAAGAATTTTTCCATTGTTAAGAGCCTATTGCTTTGTCTTTACATTACAGATAAGGTAACTAGACTAATTAACAGAAAGAATAAATTGGTAGAATTTGCAAACAATCTGAAAGACTATAGGCTCATTTGTTATTAAATAAAATTTTATTACCATTTTCTTGATTTCTGCCAATAAAATAGCTCTAGAGATTCACACTTTGCTGTTAATACAACTACTGAAATTCCTGACCCTCCTCTTAGAAACCTAAATATAAATCTTCAATAGTTAATTTAAAAAAATCTTTTCAGAAACACAGTAAAGGAAATTATCTCTGTGGTTATAGCAGAAGAAGAGACTGAGGCTTCATAAAAATGTGCAAAGACCTGTTCTGAGGAGGTGCTAAAGTGAGAACTTTCATATGAATGTGAATCTTCTTTCCTATGCAATATAGACTATAAATATCCATTCTCTTCTCAACTTGTTCTACTGAGTTAAAAGGAAATCTGTCCATTAGAGTGTTATCTGAACACAGGGATTTACTTAAGACTCTAAAGATTAATAATTATAACCATGTCCAATTAATGGTTATAATAACCATTAATTATAAGATTAATAATTATATATAACCTCAAAGAGAAATCTGTAGAGGGACACCTGGCTGGCTCAGTCAATAGAGCAATCTGACTCTTGATCTTAGGGTCATGAGTTTAAAGCCCACTTTTGGCATGGAGCCTACTTAAACGAATGAATGAATCAATGAGATTTTAAAGAGAAATCTGTAGTTCTGATTTGCTGTCTTGCTTGATAATCTGTTGCCCTGCAATAATGCTGCAATTAACTTTTAAGTTTTTTAGTTGGAGATCCTTCAAAACCCCTGTTTTAGCTTCTCAAAGAAACCTAACTGAGCACAAACAGTATTTCATGTGGTATTCTAATGACAGATGAAACAGAGGTCATTAAAGAACCCAATGGCCAAATTAAAATTTAATTTCACTTCTATATATCTGTTAAGTTTCTTCACAAGAAATAGAGGGAAAATAACAATTAACAATTTCCACTATTTCATCATTTCATCTCCTCAGAAATAATTCTAAGAGCATATCTGAAATACCAAACCCCAGAAAGAGACCTTTCAACAAGAGAATATGAAAGAAAAAATTTCAAATGGATGGGTTTGTATTTAACATGACACAGAAGAAACATACTTGATAGGCAAGGTATTATATACACTTAAGGACAGAACTTAACACGTAAGTGTACTACATTAAGTGAAAATCTGAGTTGAAATAGTTTAACTTGGCAAATTTTTAGGCAAAAACTCAGTATGTCTTACATAAAAAGAATAGCATTTTTGATCATCTCAAATTTACAGTAAAAACTAAAAAGAAAATATGATAACCTACTTACCCGTTTTATTGTCAAAAAATTTGATGTGTCTATCTTCATGAGCAGTTATTGTAACAGGAAGTGTGGGATGACTTACTACTCTATTAATGTGATTACTGGATTGTAAACCTGAAAAATAAAGGAAGATAATGCACTAAAGCTCAAACTTTCCATTAAAATTTGGATGATGGCTTTTTTTTTTTTAAGATTTTATTTATTAGAGAGAGAGAGAGAGAACACGAGCAGGACAAGAGGGGCAGAGGGAGAGGCAGAGGGAGAGGAAGAGCAAGAAGCAGACTCCCCACTGAGCAGGGAGCCTGACATGGGGCTCGATCCCAGGACCCTGGGATCATGACCTGAGCTGAAGGCAGACACTTAACAGACTGAGACACCCAGGTGCCCCTAGATGACAGCCTTTTTAGGCTTACCAAAAAGAATCATTTAAAAAATTAAAGCATTTGTATAAAATAAAAATCTGAAAACTAAAACTAGAGCTCTAGAGAGATAGAGCTTCTTAAAAAATAGAAGTGTAAGCTATCATGTCCTATAATATGGACAGTATTAAGCTCCTAACTGTCAGTATAGGTGGTTTAGAATCTTAAAAGACCCACAGTAATTACTACTTTAAATAGTCCATAAATGAATTATAAGCATTTAATGAACAAATTTGCAAGTGAAAATTATATGTTTGCAAGGAACAACCCTCATCCTACCCACACTCACAAAAAAACACAAACAGGAATTAATGTTCTTAGGGATGAGAACTTTCTTTGCTACCAAGTTCTTAATTTCTTATTAGAGATGAGGAAGAACAGAGAGGGATCAAAACTAATGGGAAAATATCATCAACATTTATTAGACTTTAACTACATCAGTCATTCCACATATATAAAAGAATTTTTTTTTTTAAGATTTTATTTATTTATCTGACACAGCGAGAGAGGGAACACAGCAGAGGGAGAAGCAGGCTTCCCGCGGAGCAGGGAACCCCACACGGGGCTCGATCCCAGCCCTGGGATCATGACCTGAGCCGAAGGCAGCCGCTTAACGACTGAGCCACGCAGGCGCCCCGCCCCTATAAAAGAACTCTTAACTCAACTTAGACCCCATTACCTGTGTTCGAGGGAGAAAAGGAGTAGAGTTGAAAAGATGCTGGGAAAGAAACCTTTGAGTATAATCTGGTTTGAGATTTGACCATGAAACCATTTAAATGGTTTAAATAGTTATAAAATGATTTTTTAAAGGCACTCACAAAAAAAAAAAAGTAAAATTAAACAAACAAATGTAACTGTATATCCAATTGGGGTATAAACACAAAGAAATGAACCATTTCAAGTGACTTTAAAGCAGAATAATTAGATGTCCCGTCCCGAGTGGAATACACCATGAAGATGAAACCATTACCATTAATCAAACTATTGGTGGTGGTGTTGGTTTTATTATTCTGAGATGACTATATCTGTACTGTGGAATAAATCAAATGGGAGATGATGAAGATGGTTTTGTTGACAACCAAGAGTTTCAGCATGATTAAGATGAGGTAAAAAGCGAAGAGATAAATCTGAATTTGAACGGGAAGTATTTGTATGAATTTATCAGTGTTCTTTTTAAAAATGCATTTCTAGCTCTGTGCACTGAAGAAAACTAAACCAACAAGCAACTCAAGAGCCATAAAAGTCCTGAGGACCAACCCAAAAGCCTTACACCTATACTGTAATCTTTAAGTGTCATTTTCCACTAAAAGAAACCATGGCTCCTTAGAGAAATGCACTTCAGTCTGGGGCACAAAATGAACAAGATGAACCCAAAACATCTTGCCATATCAGAAAGTAAGAAAGCTATCAATGACTACCAGAGTCATGTTGAAAGGATTCAAGAGCCAACCTGAATAAGCTCCCACTGGCCAAAGATGAAACAACCCGAAGAGTGATAAAGGTAATACCTGCAAGAGACTGAAACACATCAGATACATTTATATCCGAGATTAGAGATTATAATGGTAATAAAAACAAACAACACCCAAAAGCCTCAATGATCACCTTTGGGTAATGCTAGGAAACAACCTCATTATTTTGAAAACTGATAAATAAAGTGGGTGAGGGATCAATAATTGATATTTCCCTTCACTTGTAATCACTAACTCCAGGGTAACCAAATTATTGATGCGGGGTGTTCCTTTTTATAGAAATATTCTAGCTAATAAGTGGAGAAGGAATGAAAGAATTAGAAAATCATTTTTCAACAGAATTAATGAATTAAGGGACCAGACAATGATCAAGACTGAAAATATAAGAAAAAGATAAACAACCAGACAATATTTACTTCTGATAGGAGCTCACAAATTCCTATAGTTTTGCCAAATACATTGAAAAACTTCATAATGAAGACTAATAAAAATATTAAACCTGAATTTGAATAAGCCTCTAGATCTATAATCTATTTATAGGAAATAAAATGAAAAGAGAAAGCACATTAAATGATACCACAAGGATGCTACCAGCAAAATCCACAGTGTGGAAGCTACAGGATAAACGATTCAATTTCTTCAATAAAAGAATGCAAGGGAAATAGAAGAGATGGAGGGGTAACCTACAGGTAAGAAGAAACCTGAGGGACATACCAACCAATTACAATGCATAGGCCTTATTTGGCACCCTATTTAAATAAACTGTAAAACACATAGCACATTCTACACTAACGACACTGGCCATTTACACATAATTATTAGAGATGGATGATGCTTTCCTCCAGCTTATATTATTTTCTCTACTTTCATATGTATTTCCATTAAAACTTTAAAATTATTTCCCCTGCTTTCATTTACATTGCTCTTACTCTCTGTTCCCCAAATCCTCTAAGCTTTTAAGCATAATTTGAGAAAACTGCAAAAACACTGTAAATAAGTACACCTATAATGCACTGAAACTTTTTCATCATAAATTCAGTCAGAATGTAAAAACTTAAAAGATTACCCTCTATTGTGTAATAATCCTTTTAAAGGTTTCAAAGAAACCTATGAAAACTTACCAGAATCTATTTGTGATGAAAGCATTACCAATGATTGTGATGTTTCTAAATCATAAATTACTGTACTACCAGTGTTGAAAGAGGTCACCATATGAGCTGGATCACAGCCTATAAAGTCAACAGATGTAGGTATTCCATGCTCTGAAAAGTAGCCCAAAGAGATACAATGTAAAAACAATTTAGAAATCCCTAAAATTAGATTTTCTAATAAGAAAAAGGAACTCAAGTATTCTTGAAATAATGTTAATAATGAAAAAGAACAATTATGTTAGGATAGTGAGATATAATAGTTAACTTTCCCTCAATTATTTTTAGTTGTTTTAACATTCTATTTAACAGTATAAGAAAAATATAATTAGAGGGGCTCAAAAATTATGAGGAGGTATGTACAGAAGTTATTTTTTACTGTAAAATGATAAATTAGCATTCTCACATCACTATCTTGGCAGATTGCACCTGTTTGAGACCTATAAGCCTTATCAAATAGCTCACACAAGTTGAAATTTTGGATCTATGAAAATAAAGCTTGGAGTCTGGAATCCACCAATGCAGTACTATCCTACCATGTCCTGGGCAGCAATTTCTGTCTTTGTAACATTCAACTGGCCAGATCAATGCACAACTAGGTGCAATCCAGAGTGTCAAGCAATAAATTACCCAGATGAATTAAGCAACAAATATCTAAATAAGTATTTACCTCAAAAGTTTGGGTAATTGAAAAATTAGTAGAATCACTAAGGTATCTAAGAGTAACCCTACAAAAATAAGCATAACTATTTCTCTAAAATGCTTTAAGAGAAAACATAGTTTTTAATAAAAATAAAAGGTCTGATTCTTAAAATAACTTAAAAATGTCTTGGAAAACATGACTAATACCAGTACACAAACATATGTATATAAACAAATGGTATCACAAAGCAAACTGCTTACAGCTTTCTATGACGGGAAACAATTTGAAATTCTACATGTAATTGTTTGTACTCCCCCCACCCGCCGCCAAGGGTGCTAATTCAATGATTATGGCTAGACTTCTCAACCAGTATGCTCATATGTATCAGGTATGCTTAAGACTGTGATCCCTTCAGTCTTTGTGGGCAGCCACCTCCAGCAGGTGGAGAGCCTCATGTTGTTTCAACAAGCAGCCTCATTTGTCTACTTCACTACTACAAAGAGTTTAATTTTTTAAATAAGACATGTCCTGGAAAAGGTCAAAAAGCACAAAGCTATAGGATATACTTGCAAAACTCCTTTCTTGTTTATAAGAAATGACTAAGAGTAAAAAAGATTATCACATGCTTTATAAAATTCTTTCAATATATCTCTTAGAGTAGCACAGGAATAGTAATCATTTGCTTTGTCATTCCTATCTTCCAAATTTAAAAAAAATCAGCTTTTTTTAGAGGGCAACATTTACTTACCCTTGTCTGCATTGTAAGTGCAAATACATGGCAGTTTTTCTGGTGGATTCCATAACCTAACAGTGCCATCTGCTGAACAAGACAGTAACTGATTCTTTATGCCACTATAAGCAAGACCCCAGACAGCATCTGTATGTGCAACTAAAGTGCCAGCTAGAACATTTGGCTCTGGGAAAAAACAACAAACAAACAAAAATTAGCTAAAAGAAGTTGGAAAGAAATGTTTCAGATAATTATAACTTACCATATAATTAAGTATAAAGACTATGCATAAATGGCCATAAGAAGATAACCAAAGTTTACACACTGGCCATATCTAAGTTGTAGAATTATGGATTATTTTTCATCTCCCCCAAAATACTTTCCTGTATTCTTAGAATTTTCTATAAAGAACATACACTTTTTTAAAAAGCAGCTTTAGTGAGATAGAATTCCCATACCATATAGTTCACCAATTTAAAGTATACAATTCAAGGGGGCGCCTGGGTGGCTCAGTTGGTCAAGTGTCTGGCTTAGGCTCAGGTCACGATCTCAGGGTCCCGGGATGGATCCCTGCGTCAGACTCTGCACTCAGCAGGGGGTCTGCTTGTCCTTCTCCCTTGGCCCCTCCCTGCCCCCCGCTCATGCTCTCTAATAAACAAAATCTTTAAAAAAAAAAAGTGTACAACACAATGGTTTTTATTATGTTCACAGAGTTATACAGTCATCAGCACATCAATTTTAGGACACTTTCATCACTCATTAGCCATTCCCACCCCCCACTGCCCAATTCTTCCTTCCTGCTTTTCTGCAGCCCTACATAACCACTAATCTACTTCGTTTAAGTTTGACTATTCGGGACATTTCATACAAATGGTCCTTTGTGACTGGCTTCTTGCACTTAGCATACTGTTTCCAAGGTTGGTCCATGCTGTAGCACGCCTCAGTACTTCATTTCTTTTTACTGTCATATAATACCCATTGTATGGATTTTACTGATGCAGTTATCATTTGATGGATATGGTGGCTAATAATAACATTGTGTACCATCTGGCCTATAATCTTGTTTCTCTAGTAAATTCCCACCTTCCACAGCTATTTCTTACCACCTCCAGAATTTTCAGTTCCCAACCTCCCTTCCTCATGAATGATTATCTCTGATTATCGACTTCACTGAGAAAATACAGCACTGAAATAAGAACCCCTTTCCCATCTTTCCTCCACCCAATCTACTAGTGTAACTTGCTTACAGATAGGAGTAAGGAACTGTCCACCTTCTTCTCAAAAGCTAATAATTCTACCAGGTAAATTCTGGATTCCATTCAACTCACTAACCTGCTTTCATGTTTACAGTTTCCCTACTACACAGTAATTCTCCTTCTCCTTAGGATCATTACCACAGCAAACAAATATGCTCCAGAATCTCCTGACCTAAACAAAAACCTTCATTAACCTTACAATACCCCTCCAACAGACAGCAGAAGACCATACTGAATAAAATGTTTTCCCTCTCATTCACTCTCTAAATCAATGTAATATGGTTTCTGATACCATCACTACACCAAAATAACCCTTGCTAAAATCACTGATGATGAACTTTTTATCAAGTTCAATAAAATTTTTCTTTCTTCGAACATTTTTTTCTTGGTTATTCTCATCACATTGCTTTTTATCCAGAGTGTACCTTAAAAAGTTGCCCACAGGTCTCTTCACCCTCTGGTCTTAGTCCCTACATCCAACCTCTGGCTAAAACCTGGGTGACAGATTTGTCACATAAAAAAAGGAACCTTTCTATCCTCATATTATTAGACCTCTCAACAACATATGAAAGCACAGACTGCTTCCTTCTTCTCAAAAGGGTTTTTCTTTTGGTATGCTTCCATGATCCCACATTTTCCTGCACTTCCTCCTTCTTCACAGGCCACTCCCCAATTTCCTGTGTTGGCTCTCCTGCTCTAGTCACCCAATATCAGAGTTGCTCAGGACTTTGTCCTCTCTTCATGCCCTATACAACACACTCTTCCCTATGTTATACAATCCATTCTCATATCTTGATATTAACTACTTGATATTGCCATCTCTTAATATGCCCTAAAAACTGAACTCACCATCTTTAATCTTCTCACACCTGTTCTTCCCCCATTTCAATATCTACCATTATATACTCAATTGTTCATGTCAAAAAATACAAAAGTGGTGATAAAAATGTTCTGAATTAGGTAGTGGTAATGGATGCACAACCCTGTGAATATAGTAAAAACTGTTTACATACGATATATATAGTAAAAACTGTATACATAAAAAGGGTGGAGGGGCGCCTGGGTGGCTCAGTTGTTAAGCATCTGCCTTCGGCTCGGGTCATGATCCCAGTGTCCGGGGATCGAGCCCCGCATTGGGCTCCCTGCTCCACGGGCAGCCTGCTTCTCTCTCTCCCTCTCCCACTCCCCCTGCTTGTGTTCCCTCCCTCGCTAGGTCTCTCTCTGTCAAAAAAATAAATAAAATCTTAAAAAAAAAGGGAGGGTGAATTTTATCATGTGAATTATATCTCAGTAAAGCGGTTTTAGAAAGTAATAAATCAAGGGGTCCCTGGGTGGCTCAGTCGTTAAGCATCTGCCTTCGGCTCAGGTAATGATCCCAGGGTCCTAGGATCGAGCCCCACATCAGGCTCCCTGCTCGGCAGGAAGCCTGCTTCTCCCTCTCCCACCCCCTCTGCTTGTGTTCCCTCTCTCGCCGTGTCTCTGTCAAATAAATAAATAAAATCTTTAAAAAAAAAAAGTAACAAAATCAAGAATCACTTACCATCACTTTATCCATTCAATCCAATTTATCAGATTCTTCCTAGTCTACCCTACTTGCCCAATGTACCATAAATCCATTTCTAACTGCTCTGCTACTAACTGCTTTACCGTCATTATGACCATGGGAACATCATCTCTCACCTAGTCTACTGGACCACTACATTACAACTTTACATTACAACATTACGTTAGTATTCTTTTCTCCACTTCTCCCACCCCTAATCTAGTCTCCTTACAATAGCCAGAGTCACCTTTTTAAACCCTACATTTATTGGTCACTTCCCAGCTTAAAACTCTTTCCTGAAAGTTTCCTTTAAAAAAAAAAAAAAAAAAAAGGTGCCTGGGTGGCTCAGTTGGTTAAGCGACTGCCTTCGGCTCAGGTCATGATCCTGGAGTCCCAGGATCGAGTCCCGCATCGGGCTCCCTGCTCGGCAGGGAGTCTGCTTCTCCCTCTGACCATCTTCCCTCTCGTGCTCTCTCTCATTCTCTCTCTCTCAAATAAATAAATAAAATCTTAAAAAAAAAAAAGATTTTATTTATTTAGAAAGAATCTCAAGCAGACTTTGCACCAAGTACGGAGCGTGTCACAGGGCTCAATCCCATGACCCTGACCTGAGCCAAAACCAAGAGTCGGATGTTCAACTGAGTGAGCCACCCAAGTACCCCCTAGAAGTTTCCTCTTATCCTTTAGATTTTGGCTTAAATGTCACTATTTTGGACTATATCTAAAGATTCTCTTCCATAGTACTTATATCTTCATACTGCTTATTATAATTTCTAACCACAGACTCCACCTCTTTGCTTATTTGTTTAATGTCTGCCTTTTCACTAGACTAATTCTTATTTCTTGATGTAGTGCTTAACACTATCCCTGGCAAATTTAGGCACCAAGTGTGTTTTAAATAAAAAGACCAAAGAGCTCCTGAAAAAAATTTTTTTAATGTCTAACAATGTTAGAGTCTGAGTACATTCTTTTTTTAAGCTTTTTATTTATTTGTCAGAGAGAGAGACTGAGAGAGAGCACAAGCAGGGGGAGAAGCAGGCTCCTCGCTAAGCAAGGAGCCCAATGGGGAACTCAATCCCAAGACCCTGGGATCATGACCTGAGCCAAAAGCAGACGCTTAACCGACTGAGTCACCCCCAGGCATCCCGCTCCTGAATTTTTTTAAATGAACCAACCATTAAGTGGATCACTGTTCATTTAACTCTTCTCACACTAATAAATATTCCTTTTAATTTTTTATAATTACAAACATGCCCTTATAAATATATTTGAATACAGATACAGGTATTTCTATAGGACAGATTCTTAAAGTGTCATTTGTGAGTAAAAGGTTTTTAATTAAGAAATTTTTTGTCCTCTAAAAAGTTGTACTGATTTATGCACTGACTGCCACAATTTGTTTCTACTTTCTTCTGCTAAGTATTTTTGAACTACATAAACTCTTAAGTTTAAAAAATTGTTCCTTAAATTTTATTCTCATTTTGTTAACTAGTACTAAAATTGTTTTAATATAGTTTTTTTTTAATTTTTGGACAATAAAGTACCAATTCAGAGGCTTAAATATTCCACGGAATGATACTGCTTAATTTTTCCCTTTAGTAAAGCAAATTAATAGCAAATGAAAACTAAATGAGGAGACTAATACATGTTTAAACAACCTTATAGTAACAGTTTGTCAGCTCCATTCTCTTAAAAAAATGTTTTAAGCCTTTCACTTACCGTATGTATCATAGGGATCCACATTAGGGCTAGGCATATTCCACCACTGGATGGTTGCATCAATACCACCACTAAAACACTGTTCTCCATTAGAACTAATAGCTAATGATAGAACAGGACCACTATTATAGGAAAAGAGGCAAAAAATTACTTAGAAAGTCTAAGAAGAAACTCCTATCTGTATCCCCCAACCTCTAAATTCATGCGGTATCTAAAAACTGTTTAAAATTTAAAACGTAAATTTGAACAGTACTGATTATATTCTCACTAATACAATTATTAATCAAATGAAATACTACTCAACGAATGTCTTTTCTATTATAAAACAAACATTATGAGAAAATTTTAAGGTTTGAGGGTTAATAAATAATAGTTAATAATAACTATGGTTGTTAATTTAAGTACAAATTCAGTAAAACTTACATGTGGGCCCTAAATGTGTAGATAGGCTCTACATCTAAAGAGGCACTCCTAAAAGAGAAGAAAAGAAGGGTGGGGGAGGAGAAGGTAATTAAGTAACCGCAAATTACTGGCTGACATTCAAGAATCACTAGGTAAGATCAAATGAAAGCTTAAAAAAAAGAACCATAAAGAAGGGTAATTAACTTAAAATTATTAGCACATGTGGAAGGAAAAAAGATAGGCTAACATGAAAATACTTGCTTTTTGGCAGGAACTGTTTTTTGCAAGTTCCAAAGTTTCAGAGTATGGTCCTCAGAGGCAGTAACCAGCACAGGTTCTACAGGATGAAAAGCTAATGCCCGTACTCCATCGAAATGGCTACGTAGTGTATACTTGGGGTTCCATGTCTTTCGAAAGGCATCTTTATTGGCAGGCAACTAAAAAGAAAGAGTGCAATATTTAGTAGTAAAAGTAGTAAACTGATAGGAATGTGGAGTTTTGTGTGTTTTGGTGTGTAAAATATATATATTAAACTGCTTTGCTAAAATGTCCGGTGGAAATTTAATGTACCTTAAAAACTTTATAACAAATCTTTTATCATTTAATAAATGATACTAAGAAGAATAACTTCAATTAGCTTTCAAATACCTAGATCAAATGAAGAGTTCCTTAATCTGTTTTACCTAATCATCGGGCTAAACCCAAAAGTCCTATTAAACGTCAGATGAGAACAACAAAAAAAAACTACCATGCTGCAATGCTTTACATGAAAACAATTATATAAATTACTACCAAAAATCCAAGAGAACAGTATTAACAATACAGCTGTCATTTAGAAAATTAGCATGTGAAATTTTTAAAGGAAGCAAATTAAGGTACTTTGCAAAAGTCTGAACTAAAGACACTTTAAGAATATTGTCATCCTATTTTCATTATTGTTGATACTGGTAAGAGGTTAATCTTTTTACCTTCATTTCTCCATCTGTAAAGACAGGCTGTGAAACCACTTCTAAAGTAGTCAAAAGTTTACTAGAATTTAGTTGCTTATATACTTTGAAAATATTAATTAGAATTATCCAGCCCACCAAGGCTGATGTCTCTAAAAAGCATGCCAATCTAGGTATAACTTAAGTATAAAATGTAGAAAAAAGAAATGTTACAAAAGGGAAAAAATTAATTTGCTGAAAAACTGCAAATTCATTCATACAAAATCTAAACAAGTATAGTTAACTCTCAATTGAGTGTTTATTGTCTATAAAAAATTTAATCCAAGACAAGTTTCACCTCTGTACACTACCCTTCCCATCCAATCTCCATTCTCTCCCCATCCCTCAAATGAAGGACTAAGTATTCAGGAAATGGCAAGCTAACTTTAACATTATGCTTACAAAAATAAAAGTTCAAAAATAAAACAATTTTTAAGAAGTATCCTGAAGGCAAGTGATTCAGGTTACCTATTTTTTCTCTTGTTGACACCAAAATATGGCTTAATTTGAGTAAATAATTGAGAGTTGACTACTCAAGATAGATATTAATCAACCAATATTATAAGGTAATCAATCATCCCAAAACTTCTAGCTAATCCACCACAATACCTAAGAAAATTTAAACACCACAAATTACAAAAGAAAAACTATATGTCACTTCAAATCAACATATTGACACACTTAAACTTATCTTTTCCATGCACCTTGACATTAATTCTGTTTTATAAGTGTTTCCAAAAAAATAAGGAGCCTTCTATTAAATCATTAAAAAATTAAAAATAAAACTGCACTTACATCATAACTATAGTCTGCATCATTTGTTACCGTCAAGTCTGCAAGGTCTCCAAGGCCCAGTACACTTAACAAAACATCATCAGAACCCATAATAAATGACTTGCCTCCTCCAGATGGAAACGTTATTGGTTCAGCTATAAAGAACAAAACCGCTTCTTAAATGCTGAAAAATCATACAGTACAAGACAATATTGTGGGGGAAATGTAAGCACTTAACAGTTACAATATTAATATAATTATTTTTTGTTTTCCCACTTCCCTCCTATTTCTTCCACTCAAAAAATCCTATTACTGAGTAGTAATAAACAAATGCTTATTTGCTTATTTACAAACTGCAACATAATCTTCTAAAAATCAAATATGCACTAGATATATTATTCCAGGATGGGAGGGGGGATCACAAAGGCTTTGTGCTTTGTCTATTTAAATCACTTATCACTTTGGTACAATTAGAACTACAGTATTTTTTAAATATTAGAGTCCTTTTGCTTTGTATTGCATCTGCTTAGATGTGGTAGGTATTCTAGTCCCTGACAAAAATTAATGCAAGCATTCAAATGTAAATGGTTTCCAGTTTATCAGTTTACTGAAATGAAGCCTTAAATTGCTCAGATTACTCCAGTAACAACAATGTTCTAGGAAAAGGGCAGTTCTACAACCAACAATGTCAGCTTCCTTTCTGTAAAAGGTTAAAATCCATGTGATGTTCAAAATGCTTTCCATTTTTCAAGCTTTGACTATGATTTCTTATTTTAACTTTCCTTTCATCTACCATACTTCTAAAATAAAATAACTACTCTATATTGACTATACAACTTTAAATTAAATTTCTGTTACTTTGGCCAGTTAAAACCAAACTCTGCCATAATCAGAACAGCTATACTATTATGTAAGTATTTTGCTACAAAAGTTACAGTACAAGGAATAATTCTCAGTATTATCTCACACACGCTTCAAAAGCAGAATTTTAATCTGATGATACGAGAAGAAAGTACACAAGTCACTGTAATACAAAACAACTCAACATATCAGAAAACATTTAAAATTCATGAGCAAATTTAAAAGGGAAACATTTAAAAACTCAAGCTAATTATTAAATTCGAAAAGTTCCTATGAAAAATAATATAAACTTAATATACAAGAAACATAACAGATGTAATGAAATTAGTCATCACTAATACTACTGAAAATTATTCTAAGACACAAGTTAACTTCTCCTAAGTATATACTACTGCAAATGTAAAATTTATCTTTATTTAGAATATCTTATTTTATTAATTATCAAAGTAAGCTATATAGTTTGACTCAAATAGGATTCTAAATGACACTGCTAAAATGAAGTTGTGAGTCAGCAATAAATCTGGAGTAAATTTGACCGGAAATATACACAGGTATGTTAGTCATATTTAATCTTTCAATGATTATGCTTATTAAATCTAAATCTACATAAATTGATCCTTCCTACCAATGTCTAGTATGCAGTTATTGGTAATATCAGAAGCTGCAAAAAACTATGAAATAGTTTAAAATTATGTTAAGAATAACTACGTAAAATTCATTAGGTAATATTTTCTCAAAGCATTTTTAGCCAGTACAAGGACAAATTTTTCTTTTAATCTCGTAATTTGTAAGACAAATTAGAACAAACTGCCACAATTCCTCCCACTCACAATTACACACTCATTAACACAAATCTTAATAAAAGCCCAAAAAATTACTTTAACATAGTAACAAATTATTTTGTGTTATTACATAGAGCTTTTGCAGAGATATTTCTGATCAGCTGTTGAGGAATTTAGGGGCATGTGAAGAGAAGTTGGCTGGGCAAAATTAACTACTTTTAACCAGATTTCTAATTAAGCATATGACTATATTTCTCCAGCTCACTTTATATACATTTATTTATATATAGCAAGCTTACTGCTCACTCAGCAATTACAAATATAGCTATGTGAAAAAAGTATTTTGTGCTGTATTTCTACTTTCCATAATCACCCATCACTGGGGCATACAGTAATCACAATAAATAATTTGCCCTTTTTTTTGCAGAGGGAATTAGTTTCTATTCTATAAATTCATTTTATTTATATAAATTCATTTTATTTATATCAACTACCTGCAGCAAATGATTGCATAAACATAAAAAATGTCATTTGCAATTCAAAGAGAAAAAATTATTAAAGTAGTTTTTAATAAAGAAAATTATGATACTTTTTATCAGATAACCTAGCCGATTTCATCAAGCAATTTAAGAATACTATTATTGTATTAGCATTTCCTTTTTTGGAAATCTTAGGGTCTACAAAATGGGATCTTACAACAAGGTTCTTTTCATACATCTATAACTAATTCTCCTTTTTATGGACACAACTGACCAAGGAAACCTATAGCTCATATATCAAACAAACTCTTCCTTTCTCCTTCAATTTTATCAAACCTAAAGAACACAGCCAAATAATTAATTCCACTTATGCCAGTGGTGACACGGTATATCTTCAATCTTTATTAAAAATAGCCTGGTTAAAAAAAAAAAAAAAGTCTGGTTAAAACCAGACATTTTTTTCTTTATAAAATGTAGTATGATATGAACTTCAACAAGAAAACAAAAAATTGGAAAATGCCACTGAAATAAGAGATTATAAACTCTAATGTTCCCTTCTGAGCTCTAGGTCAAAGGTGAATTTGCATCTTTTTAAATAACAAACTCTAATTAAAGATTTACCCTTTAAAAAGTTTAATGAGGTTTGTGCTTATTGGCCTCCTCCTCCTTCCATCATTAAGCAAGAGTTACATCATTGACTTAAATTTTTTCTTTTAAAAAGTACACATACAAAGGACACCTGGTAGCTGGCGGTTGAGTGTCCAACTCTTTGTTTCAGCTCAAGTCATGATCTCATGGGTGGTGGGACTGAGTCCCGAGTTCGGCTCCATGCTTAGCAGGGAGTCCACTTGAGGTTCTCCCTCTGCCCATCCCCCAATTCATGCACTCTCTCCCCCACAAAATAAATAAATCTTTAAAAAATAAAAAGTAAAGGGGTGCCTGGGTGGCTCAGATGGTTGGGCATCTGCCTTCGGCTCAGGTCCTGATCCCAGGGTCCTGGGATTGAGCCCCGCATCTGGCTCCTGGCTCGGTGGGGAGCCTGCTTCTTCCTCTCCCTCTGTCTCTCTCCCTGCTCATGCTCTCTATTGCTGTGTCTCAAATGAACAAATAAAATCTTAAAAAAAAAAAAAAAAGTACACATAAACACTCTCAGAGCTCTAAACTGATTTTTGTGTAGTGTGTGGGCCCTGACTGGCTTTTTCCACAGGTCAACGGTTTGAGGCATTTAAAAGGGTCTCTATTTCTGCTAGTATGCTTTGCCTTAAATTGCAAAACCTACAGTTTGTATGTATTATTAACTACAAAAATTTTAGCAAGTTTCCCAAGTATTATTTGGTAAAACAGACCAAAAGCTAAGGAAGCTAAGCCACTACTAAATGGCTAAAATAAATAATGGAGTTGGTACATGCACAGAAAATAACTCCTAAAGTAAAACAGGAAAATAGCTTAATAGTGGAAAAGAGATCTGGAAAAATCAACAGACTATTTTACTATTCCTGTTATTTTTCATGCTTTAATATATTTTGTTTTGGTTTTATTATTTTAGTGATTTTCTTTACTTCAAATTTTGTTACAGATTATGCTGAATGGTAAATACATGCAGAGATGACTGTGAGGGAAAAATGCAAAATTATTTAACTGTATGGAAAATGTGTTACTCAAAAACTCTTAAAAAGAAAAAAACAACAAGGTAGGGCACCTGGGTGGCTCAGTCAGTTAAGCGTCAGCCTTCAACTCAGGTCATGATCCCGGGGTCCTGGGATCAAGCCCTGCATGGGGCTCCCTACTCAGCAGGGGGTCTGCTTCTCCCTCTCCCCTCACCCCACTTGTGTGCTCTTTCTCTCTCTCTCTGAAATAAATAAAGCCTTTAAAAAAAACAAACAAAAAACCAAGGTATTCAAAAATATTTAACTGGGGCATCAAATTCCCTTATACAGCAAAAGCAGAAACAACAATGAAATATAGTCTATACACCAAATTATTAGATACTAAATTATCTTACACACACACACACACACACACACACACACACACACACACACGCTCATATATCACAACAAACCTTTGGTGAGAATTGTTTCATTACTTAGAATTATAACTATCTAGACCTAGAATTCTAAGTTACTCAAGTATATCTACACATCTTCAGCTAAAATCAACTTGGGTAAAAATGCCTAAATAGTACTTTCATTTCCTACACATTTCTAGTTTAGACACATTTTACAAAATTCATTAATAGATAGTATATATCTGGTACCAAGTTAAACAATAATTCTATTCCTTTATTCTACAATAATTAAATTAAGCATTTGTTCCATATATTTTTAGAAATTATATATAAAGTTTCAAGTACAATGTCTGGAATTTAGAAGTCTTCTAAGAAAGTGGTAGTTATTACCTAAATTCAAGCAATATGACAAAATGACTAAATAGTTTTTTCCCATATATACCCCTAAAAGTCCTTTTTCAAACTACTATTTTCCTATTAGACCTGTAAGCTAAAGTTAGATTTCAGAAAGGTACTCTGAATTGACAGAAACAACTCCACTGAACATTAGAAACAAAAGTAAGATATGTAGACATAAAAGCCAAAAATTCGGGATGCCTGGGTGGCTCAGTCAGTTAAGCGTCTGCCTTCCCTCAGGTCATGATCCCAGAGTCCTGGGATCAAGTCCCACACCGCTCCTTGCTCAGCAAGGAGCAGGGTTTCTCCCTCTGCCACCCCCCCCCCCCCCCCCTCGTGATCTCTCTCTCAAAAAAAAAAAAAAAAAGTCATTCTAGTAGAAGCTGACCCTGCCTGATTAGAAGGCAAGGGCACCTGGGTGGCTCAGTTGGCTAAGCATCCAACTCTTGATTTTGCTCAGGTCATGATCTCAGGGTTGTAAGATCGAGGCCACGCAACTCAGAACCTGCTTAAGATTCTTCCCCCCCCCCACCTCTCTTACAAAAAAAAAAAAAAAAAAAAAGTCTTGAAGGGATGAGGGGCAATTTATCTCTCAGATTAGCTATCAGGTCATAGAGTTTTGTCCTGCTGACACCTGTAAATTAATGTCAGCAGTAGAGGTTCATTTAATGGCTACCACCTGACTTGCTAGCAGCCTTTAAAACTAATTTACTAACAAAACAGGCTATTTTTCAGAAGTTCCAGTTATAAAAATCTCAGATAAATGTATCTTCAATTTCCCAAACCATCCCTCCAAAAATATTAAAAAGATTTAAATACTTCATATATTCACAATTTCTGTGGAGAAATATATATTCACTGTTTTATACCTATATATAAAACTGAGTCTACTGTCACTCAACCGAAGTTCTATAAGCTCACAGATACCCTTAAAATAAAAGGAAATTCTGGTGTTTAAGATTAATGTTTAACAATACAGAATAAAACATGAGTTTTTTTCCCAATTTTATTCACTATCTTAAAAAGTTAACAAATAAGTACACATGATTTTTATATGAGAGGGCAACAAAAACTTGACTTTCCCTGGTGCTTATGTGGATATTTTCCTGCCACATTTACACAAAAGTGTCATTAACAAAGCAACCCCAATTTTTCTCAAAATTTTTTTTCATTTTTCCCAAATTTGAAAAGTCTCATTTACCCATGAGTGCTCTGAGATTCTAATAGTATGAAAAGTCAACACTGTCATGGGTCATAAATTTAAAGGAAGAATTTCAGCTGCTGCCTGGATAATTCAGGCCAAAATATACAGAACTCAAAAGCATCTGCTTTTGAACTTTAACTCTGAACTTCAGGAACGACAGAAGAACTATTTCTCTTAACTATTTTGAAAGAAAACCATTTTAAGAATGTCAGAAAAAATAATTTGAAAAGACTAAATATTTTGTAGTCAATATCAAGTAAAAACAATTAAAATAGGCAACCCTAAGGGCACACATTATGACCTTGTATTTACTAATGCCAACATTAATGGACTAATTAGCTACATAATTATTAAATTTCATTATGGCTATTAGAATATTAGTAACTCTATAGGAACTATCATTCATCTGTGTACCCCTAACAAAATGCTAGGCAGTGAAATGTTAAGAATTAATAGAAACTGGTGAAATCTTATACATTTATCAGCTTAACAGTAATCCCTAATTTCTCAGAAATGCTTATATATCTTTACTTCTGCGTGGAAGCAGGCAGTATGTCAAATAGTCTGAATTTTCTAAAATAATTATCATGGGGATTATTTGAGGATTTTCTCCCTGACACTGAGTGACTGCAAACAAATTCTCTAACAAATGAAAAAGTGCCAACTGGATGTCTAACCATCAGTTAAATTCGACATTTTAAAGGAAAATGTCATCCTTACTCACAAAATAGCTCTCCATTATAACTTTCCTACTTACAAGTATCACCACCATTGCTCTGGTTTCTATTCTTAAAATTCCACAACTACATTTTAATAATTCCTCTTCAACTTGTAGGGGCACCTGGGTGGCTCTGTAGGTTAAGCATCCCGCTTTCGATTTTGGCTCAGGTCATGATCTTGGGATTGTGGGGCCCAGCCCCACATTCAGCTCCATGCTCACTTGGGAGTCTGCTTGAGATTCTCCCTCTCCCTCTGCACACACCCCTCCACATTAACTAAAAATAATCTTTTTTTTTAAATTCCTCAACTGTAAAAATGGGGTGGGTTTTTAAAATGAATTTTCACTACCAAGAAAAAAAATTCCCCTTTATTATGCTTCAGATTAATCTACCCTGTTGACTTTATTCTAATCAAAGCTTTCATTCTTATCAATTACTGCCATAGATTCCTAATTAGTTTTCCTAACTCCCAGCTCCATTTACCTTCCATCAAATTGGAAAACCACAGTAAAATTAATTTTCTAAAATTATCAAAATTATCACCCCTAATTCAGAAACCACAAGTGGAACCTTAACATTCTCTGAATCAAAGCTAACTAAAATCTTTTACTTTACCCTGCATGTGCTTCAGGATCTGATCCTATTTTTCCTATCCAAACTCATCTTTTAATGCTTCACAACATAAATCTCCCTGATTTTAGACTCAAAGAAGTTTCCTTATGACACACACACACACAAGTTCTATCTCCAACGTACACTTCAACTTACCACAATTCTACCTATACCTTCAAACTAGTTCCAGCTCTCCTCTATGAAGCCCTTGCTGACCTTTCCCTGCTCATTATTATACTTGTATATACCATAACATTTTACTTTATTAGATATTATCTTACAGATAATTTCATGAGAGCTAATGTCAAAAATAATAAAGAAGAGAAAAAAAGTTTTATTACACATGTGAAGTCATAATCTTCCGGAACACATAGACTGAGAAACACGGAAGAAAAGGAAAATAGGAGATAACATGAAAGTTAATTTAAACTGAAGGTCCCAAATTATGTAATAACTGTAATTATTTTTTCATACTATAGCCAAACATTAGTCTTTGTGTGGCACAGTGCCAAGTTCAGGAGATGATGTAAGAACGCTGCTTTAATTCTAGTTGCCCAAAAGCTGCTAAAAGATTAAAGCAGATTTCACAACCAGATATAACAGTCTTATGGAACCTCTAGTTTGTAGAATACCTTTCAACTACAAATTTAATGTGTCTTCATTCTTTTTCTAAATCTATCCAATATTCTACATATAATAAATGTAACAAAATGCAATTTCAAATAAATTTGAAGCCTAATTAGCAGCAATAAGAAAAAACTGTAAATGTATTAATATAAAGAATATTACACATATTATAAAAATATTCAAGGCCCTAAATGAAAACTCATTAAGTGTTTATTAAATAAAACCTGATTCTTAATTATTGTTGGACTTTCTAAGAGAAATACTTTATCTAAATTAACAAGAAAAACTTTTTTTTTTTTAGGTGGGGGTGGGGGGTGGGGAAGGATCAGAGGGAGAGGGAGAAAGAGATATCCCAAGCAGACTCCATGCTCAATGCAGAGCCTGACAAAGGGCCCAATCTCATGACCCTGAGATCATGACCTGAGCCGAAATCAAGAGTCATATGCTTAATGGACTGAGCCATCTAGGTGCCCCAAGAAAAACTTTACTACTCTGAATTATCAAACAACCCACCTACCTCTTAACCATGACCATCAAATCTTCTAAATGTACAGTCTTCTAAACAGATGACAGGACAATGAAAAACATACTGATTATAGCATGTGTAAGCCAAACTATGGACTCATGACTCCTGTTTGTGTTTTTAAACCCATACTTATTCTCAAACATACATATTCAGGACTTAATGGAATTTATCTTTCTATAGACTATTATTGTAAGTACTAAAGTACTTTTTTACTGAATCTAACATTTTCCCTCTCTCCTAAGTGCCCCCCTTTGTTAATCAAACCTTATATTCTACAGTGAAAGCAACTGTTAAGCAGGCACTCTGGAAAAGATAGGTTTTTTTTTTAATATCTTATTTATTTGAGAGAGAGAGACAGAGATAGTACGAGTGGGGAGGAAGGGGAGAAGCAGGCTCCCCGCTGAGCAGGGAGCCCAACGTGGGGCTCTATCCCAGGACTCTGATCATGACCTGAGCCTAAGGCAGACACTTAACAGACTGAGCCATCCAGGTACCCTGACAAGTTTATTTTAAAATAAGGATTTAGTTATGTCATGTTTGCTAGATCTGTTCTATTTTCTGACTATTGTTCTAATTAAAATAAAGCTTTCACATGAAAACTATCATCTTAAAAAAAATCACAATAATAAGAAAAAAAAAGCTAGTTCAGCTACAAAGTGATTCTGTAGTTTTAAAAAGTGTACTGATTCAAAGAATATCAATCTGATACTTTCTGGCCCTTGTCAAAATGTCTAAGTTAAGGTACTGTCTTGGGGGAGGGAAAAAAAAAAAAAAGAAATCTGAGCTGAACTGAATGGTCTGTTTTACAAGTGTGAAAGCGGGCTGCTGGGTGGTTCAGTTAAGTGTCTGACTCTGGATCTCAGTTCAGGTCTTGATCTCAGGGTCGTGAGTTGAAACCCCGTGCTGGGCTCCCGTGCATGCATACATACATACATACATACATACATAAGTAAAATAAGATGTGAAATTAAAACAGGAAATAGAAAACCAACTGCAACCCTTTGAGACAACTGTTTTTTGTCTTTGATTTGATGCAACAGAGAGAATACTTAACTGTTTTATGGACACTTCAAATTTATACTCTCTCTTAAA
The DNA here is from genome assembly GCF_003265705.2 of Callorhinus ursinus. Classification (NCBI taxonomy): domain Eukaryota; kingdom Metazoa; phylum Chordata; class Mammalia; order Carnivora; family Otariidae; genus Callorhinus; species Callorhinus ursinus. The sequence continues at coordinate 8,740,826 of NW_027397070.1, forward strand.
CAGAAGCAGCTTAAATATCAGATATTTGGGGCGCCTGGGTGACTCAATGAGTTAAGCGGCTGGCTCTTGGTTTCAGCTCAGGTTATGATCTCAGGGTCATGGAACTGACTGAGCCCAGTGTGGGGCTCTACACTCAGCAAGGAGTCTGCTTGAGACTCTACCTCCCTCTACCCCTCCCTGGGCTCGTGTGTAGGCGCTCTCTCTCTCAAATAAATAGGTAAATAAATAAAATCTTTTTAAAAATATCAAAGATATTTTATAGTGTGCACCAAGTTGTTTTTAAAAGCCTACTAAAAGTTACTGTTACAAAAGAATAATTTCTCCTTAAATGTTAAAATGTTCAATATACAGGTATTAGGACAAAAGTCACACTTGACAAAAATATTACATTTTCTGGTGATGGTTTATCATCTTGGATCTGGAATAACAAGTGACAAACACTAATATAAAATTTAAAAAAAAACTAGAAAACAATCCAGGGACACTCACTTATAATTTATATTTGAAAAAGTTAAAAGACTTTCCTTTTCCAATGTACTGACAAGTCAAAGGATGTGTAGCAATTCAGTAACATCAGTAAGGAAGGGGAATGACAATCATATTCTATACATGGAAAAGACAGGAAAATTAGGACCAATGACAATCATGAGGAAAACTAAGACAAGTTCACTCATTCACTAAGAACCAGAACTGTAAACATATATATTCTCAGAATGTGAGTCTTTGAAATGGGAAAAGCCTATAAATCGTTTGAAGATATGAAATAATCTACTTTTAATAAGCATCAATTTTAAAGGTCTTAAATAGCATAGGAATAACAATAAGCCACAGAATAAGAGCATCTATAAAAGAAAACATATCACAATCCACAATTTAAACTTTCCACGCTGAAAACCCGAAACAGACAAAAATGAAAGATGTCTTAAAAATTTTTTTAACTCCTTCCTCATATTCTAACTCAAGGTTTCAAATTTCAGATGCTTCACACTCACTCTAGATGCTACACACTGATTTTTGTTATTGACTTACACGTTTTTACTGAGGTATAAAACAGAGCAAAATGGAGACCATCAAAAACCTCTCTAGAAAAATCCTGCCAGACCAAAATTTTAACATAACAATAAATTTAGAACCTCCCTGACTCCCTTCCCCAATTACAGAACCCTTAGAAATTATTAAAGAATAAAAGAAAACTGAGTTGTAGGTCAGATAACAGTATTGTATCATTTAATTTCCTGATTTTCATCACTGTACTGTGGTCACTTAAAAGGATGTTTTTGTTGTCAAGTAACATGCTAAACCATTTAAGGAACAACATGTCTGCAACCTACTCATTTTTTGAACCATTCAAAATAATAAATGTATATATTTACAGAGAGAAAGAATAAAGCAAACATGGTAAAATGTTGACAACTGGGGGATCTGAGTGAAAATTACCTGGAATTCTTTGTACTATTCTTGCAATTATACTTTTCTTTAAGTATGAAATTATGTCAAAATAAAAAGTTAAAAAGAAAAGGAATCTTAACACTTTTGAAGCCTGAGAACAAAATAACTGCATCAAGTCTCTTTAGTTCCATGGTCTTTACTTTTAGAAGTATTAATAAAGTATATCTCCTAAGTATATGTCACTTAGTATAAAATTAATACTGAATTCTATCTGCAATCCAAGGCAAAGGTGTCACATTTAAGTCATTTTCTTTTGCCTCAGGTGGAAAAAAAGAAAGGTATAGTGAAGTAAACAAGTTAAAAGACAAATAACCACTAGTTTCTTAGCTCCAAGTTTTAGAATTCTTTCCATTTAAGAGTCAAATCATGGTTGAGTCTTTACAAAGTTAAAAAGCTGATATTCTCACCATTTTTTTCTTTCCATTAAAAAAAAAAGCATTTAGGTTGTGTTACATCTGCTGAATCTATATGGTAAAATCAGCAAATAATTTTCTTCCCTCTAAGAAGCTAGAAAAAAATCTGTAGAAATGTAGCATTATGATCCAGTGGGTATAACTCATTCACATTTTGGAATAAAGGAAATAAAGAAATCAAGACTACAGTTTATGAATTATTCTATCTTGTACAAAGCTCTATCTAATAAAATATCAGAATAAAACTCAACAAAGAAGCTATTAAGAATAAGAAAATTCATCAATTATCCTTTTCATGTAAAATTATATCTTTGTATCAATATGATGATCTACCTAGATTAAGACAGAAGTTATGATCCATCAGCTAAAAAATGTTTTTTATTTCCTTAAGTTTTATCTTCATATCAGGGATTCAGAGCTAACATCTTCATACTGAACTCAATATATTCAAGAGCAAAAAGGTATTATTTAAATTCACAATTAAGTGTAAAAAGAAACACATTACCTCCTAGTTCATTCCTGAGACATTATACTGGAAACCTCATCTTTATATCTATATACACAGGTAACCTTAAGACACTGACATCTATAAAAACATTAAAAATGAGAAATAATCTAAAGGTCTAACTAATGGAGGCTAGGTTAAATCTACCAACTGCAAAACTATGTAACCATTAAAATTGTATCTTTTTTCAGATGACTGTGAAACACTTAAGACAAAATGAATTAAAAATAATATAATGATATTTTTGTTAAAAAATTAAAAACGAGGTTTATATAAAAGACAACACTTAGAAAAAAACGTAAAGATATGTGTCAAATATTAATCTCTAAGTATTAAGATTGTGGGTGTTTTTAACATTTTTCTTTTTGTTTCTATATATATACTTCTTATACGGTCTGAGTAACAAGCATGTATTATTTTTATGGTTATATAAACAAAGTTAGTTCCTTTTTAAAAAAAAATAAACAGGGCGCCTGGGTAGCTCAGTTGATTAAGCGACTGCCTCCGGCTCAGGTCATGATCCTGGAGTCCCAGGATCAAGTCCCACATCGGGCTCCCTGCTCAGTGCGGAGTCTGCTTCTCCCTCTGACCCTCCCCCTTCTCACGCTCTCTCTCTCTCTCTCTCATTCTCCCTCAAATAAATAAATAAAATCTTAAAAAAAAGACATAAAACCAAAATTAAAAGGACCTGGCTAAATAATACAGTACATATCTAGATAATAAAACAGTACTGAAACATGAGAGCCTCTGCAGGTCCCAGCTAATTTATATTACAGCAATCCCCTTTTGCCCACTTCACATAGTTCTCCAATCTTATATTTAACAACAGGTAGTTTGGTTAAAACTGAAAACATGTTACACAGAGGAATATTTACTGACATGAAATGATGTCTTCTATAAAGTGTCAATTAAATAGGCAAATAACAAACCTGTTCATACTATGGTCCTATTTTTAAAAGTTTAGTAAATTAAAATTTTATGGGGATTTTGAATTTTAGTTTCAGTTCATTTGTTTCTAATATTTCTTAAAGATGCAGGTATAACATTTTTTAGAAACATTTAAAGCCTACAAGTAAAAATGACCTTCAATTGACTTATATCTTATTTTTTAAACCTCAAAAAGGTATAGATCTAATCATATCGAGGGGAAAATAGGATATTTATATTTTAAATTAAAGCAACATTATCTAACATTTTCTAAAGAAACCTTTAGCAGATGAGTCAGTTCATGAACAGCATACATAAAGTACGTAATCTATTTTGAGATTTTATTTATTTATTTGACAGACAGAGACATAGCAAGAGAGGGAACACAAGCAGGCAGAGTGGGAGAGGGAGGAGCAGGCTTCCCGCAGCAGGGAGCCCGATACGGGGCTTGATTCCAGAACCCTGGGATCATGACCTGAGCCGAAGGCAGACGCTTAACGACTGAGCCACCCAGGTGCCTCAGTAATCTAATATTAAAATAAACTACATTTCATTAAAAAGACCTAAACCCCAAAATTCTAATGTCGTCATGTCTATATTCAAATAGTCAATCATGCAAAAGTACTTTTATACTAAACATGCATGGATTATATAGGTAAATGATGTTAGAGCCGAACACAGCCCCTGCCCAGCACTAAATGTTTTAAATACAATAAGCAATTCACTGTATAGTCTGAAACTTCTTAGAGTACAATTTCTTTTCATTCACATGCACAACAAATTAGCATAATTTTATAAAAGAAAACTGTAACAAATCCCCAAAACTTGCCTTATTAGCTTCCACAATAAATTAAACCATTTAAAAAGTTTTACTAAAAAAAAACTTAACACCCATTTCCATTACACCTGCCATTTTATAAACTAATCTGTCACCAAAGGAATATGAAAAGAATGCCTATATGGTTTTAGCCTTTGCCATCACTTTGTCCTTGACATAGTCAAAAAAGTGAGACTAGCAAGAATCAACGGCCAGTTCAAAATAAGCTTCAAGTTTCATTTAATACTCAAAGGTCTGAAGATGCTTTTCATGTGGCTGTTTATTTAAAGTTTGATTCACAAAATGGAAATGAATTCTATCTTTGAGAAGTGCTATAGCTAAATTCATACTTTTATAGTACATTGGTCAGATACAACATAGTGAAAAGTACTATGAAAAGAAGTTACTCAACTAGAGACCAAACAAACCTTACTGCCATCACTACCCTTTCTACTATCCTTCCACCAGAGTAGTCAAGAAACTACCACCCAGGAGAGATTTTTCTGCTGCCCTCCCGGTTTACTGTTGGATTAAGGCCAGAAAGCAGCAATGATGAAAAGGGCTTTTATATTTACTGTTTTTAAGGATTCCCAAACTAAGAAATGTAACCTGGAGAGGAGCTGGTTATAGGTATAACACCCTATTTATCAAAAATAAGGAAATTTATACTTTCTCCCTTTTGAACAAATTTCTGTTACTTTTAATTCCAAGGCCAATAGTCCTTACAATTTGGTAAACTTTTTAAAGCTAAAAAAAACCTTCCTTGAAATCTTTCCTTTATCCTTATTAACATTATTTAAAATGATTTTTCACTTGATTAATAACACATCTTAAGTTATATTCAAATAAATTTCAATTATACAACGAAGTTTAAAGTTAGTTGCCCGCTTATGAAACCAAAAAAAGGTACACACAAAAAAAAACAAGAGTTGAAGAATTTTTTTCTCAAAGATTGGTATACAAAAATTATAATAGAATCTGCACTTACTCTTCAACCCTTTCTTCCCCTTTCGTTCCTTCTTGTACTGTTCCTTCAGTTTACTTATTAGTCCCTGGTCTACATCCCAAACCTCAGTAGGTGGGGAGAGGTCATCTTTATCTACATGCAGCATATTATTAAAAGAAAAAAAATCAGCAGTTGGCAATGCAAGCTGTTGGCAGTAAACTGTTATAGCTTTATATAATCATAATAAAAATATACTAACAGCATATACCCAAAATACTTTAAAGGTGCAGTTTCAGTTTTGGTATTCACAACTCAAACTCTAAATGCCCATCTCATAAGTTTCTAAACAGTTAATACTAACAGTTAAATGGTGCTTCATTTCTATGAATCACAAATTTGAAGGTTATTATTCTTTCAATGACTAATATTCAATGGACTGACATTAGAAAATTAATGTTATACAAAATAGATCACTGCATCTTTATAAAAATGTTCATAAAATTATTCAGCCAGCATCATAAAAGCAAATGAATGAATTACATGCGAACTACTCATAAGAGTGCAAGCTGGAAAGGTCAGTGCCATTTTATTGATGAAAATATTCATGCACCTTCTGTCACACTGATTCTGCATGCACGGGATAACTATACTAATGGAGAGGCATTCTAGTCCAATGTAATACATACATATAGTTCCAAAATACATTGTCTCCAATAATACAATACAAAGCATTCAGAGAATCCCACCTCGGCCCCCACCCCACCCAAACAGTTCAACATCTCATTACCTTCTTCCATTGGTCTACAACTAAGATTAGCAAAAAAAAACAAAAAACAAAACTCAAATTCCACTGAAGAATTTTTTGAGTTGATTTTTTTTAGGGTATGATAAAAGCAGTGACAAGCATGGAGAAGTGAAAACATACAGTGCTGTACATCTGCTAAAGATGAAACTTCAGCTATTTTAGCTGAATAACAAATCTGTATTTATTGTAAGTAAATACTTGTGCCTGGAAAAATTTTACTCTGTAGTAAACTAGAAGAAAAACAGCATTAAAAAGAAGCAGAATAAAAATAAGTCTATTAGAATTACTTTAAGTATTAAGGGTTTTCCCTTCATTTGTTTAGTTTTAAAACAGCCATGTTATTAGAAAGTTTAACATTCTGTTACAGAGTAACAACTATGAGTTTATGTAACCATGTTACTAAATAAAAATTATACCAAAACACATAGGCTAAGTCCATCCACAGGACTGACAGAATAGTGAGATTTTAGGGAAAACATACTTGCTAAATTTCTGATAACTCATTATATTCCAGACCACAAGTCTTGTAAAACTGCCTAGGCCTCACTGACTTAATCCATGCAGTGGACATAAAAAAGCAGTTTTTCCCCCTTACAGATTGCTGTATGTAGTAAATATAAGAAATTCTCATATTTGAATGGCACGTAGAAATTCAATTACTTACTGACCCTTGAGCCTTTCCTACTATAATTGTTATCACTTTCTCCCCTATGGATATACCTATGATCTTAGGCAGTCATTATGTAAAAAGCTAAATTCAAAGCTTTAAAGTAATTTGCCAACTTGAATTACTTAAAACTAGGCTGCTAAAGATTGAAACTTACACATGAGATTATCTGTCAAATCTGCAAATTGTAGTAGTTTGTAATATTGCAGTAATACTGATTTAAGAGAAAATTCACTTTTTGTGCACTCTAATCATGAAGTTTACTGAAAACTGCTGTATCAGAAATTATTCTGTGAACTCACTGGCTACTTCCCCCAAAAAAGTAATCTAAAGAAGGAATCATTTGCATTCATCTTAATAAAACTAGCAATTATTTTTAAAAGTGACCACTTAAAGTAAGCCAAATTGACACATTTTTAAATTTACACAAAGAAAAAAAAAAAAGCTTAAGTGGTATAAACTTTACACAGGTAATTCCATAGGACAGAAAATTTTAGTAAGATAGCCCAACAGTTAAAAGACCTCGTAGAAAAAATAAAGCTGTGAGTAACTCTAATTCAAGTAGCAAAGGGTACTGGAGTGAAAAAGCAAAAGGGAACAAAAAGGATAAGTCTTAAGGGGAAAAAAAACAAATATTAATTGCAAGATAACCTAAAGTCTAGAAAACAAAGGTTAACTCAAAGCAGTGCAAAGAACAGGTTGGTGAATGCATATGTGCACAAAAAACATCCTGAAACTTGCCTGTAATAACAGCTGATTTGATATTGCTTATAAGAAATAGTTAAGAGCAAAAGGGAAGAGGCAGCATAATCTTCTACATATTAATTCAGTTTTTTAAAAATCTAGGGGGAAAAAAATACCAAGAAATGAGGTTGAATCAGTTAGGGGAACCTTTTTGTTTAAAAGAAAACACAAATATGCACACACAAAAAATATCCCTTAAAAACTCAAAACCATGAAAACATAAAGTTCTACTATGGTAATTCTAACTATCAGAGCAGAGGAATTATATAAATCTACTTAATGTAGCATAAAAATGTAACTAACTTCACTTTATGCAAATATTCAGTACTTTATCCAATCCATTATATTTAAATACAAACATTCAGGTACTAATTACATTTGGTAGTCCTATAAATTTCGACAAATCACAGTTTCAAAGTAGAGGAGAAAATAACCAAACATGCTTAAAATGCCAAGTCTCCATGAGAGAAATAGCAAAATTAGAAATGCCTACTACTATTTTTGATTATAAGAACTAAAAACTACCAAAATTAGACTACCTAATGTAGATGAGAAAAGAAAAATAGGATTTAAAAGCTTCCTAAAAAGCAGTGATGTTTGATAGGATAAAAGTATTCAAAATTAGACTGAGATTTTTACTCTTATTTTATTACAAAATAAAAAACAACAGATTACCCACTTTGGGTGAGTACTGGGATATGATATGTTTCATTAGGATACTTTACTTATTAAAAACAAAAAAAAAGAACAAAAAAAAGTCTTTTACTCAATAATTTAAATCTCAAAAACTGCCACCTTCCCATTTATAAGTAAATTCAAATTTAAGCAAACGAGTTAAATAAAGGTATGTTTGTATATCCCTCTTCTTTGTTTTGGAAAAACTGAATATAGCACCTGTTGAGCAGAAATGAAAAATTCAGAAATCCTTTGACAGTTCTCACTTGTTAAGAAAAGAAACTACTTGAACAATTTTGTTCTTTTCTTTCTAAAGAACTTAAAATGCTTTAAAGATGGTTCAGTCTCATCTAGAAGGAAAAGACTTTCAGTTACTTCCATTTACACAAAGATTCAGGTCACTCTCAAACAGTAATAGTAAAAGTGAATAACGTTTTACAGTTACCATTCACTATTTAGGTCTGCTTTTGAAACTGCTCTAGAGCCAGAAGTCTTTGGATAGAAGTCCCAATCGACTGTACACCATATGGTATTTCATTATTACAGAAATAATGCCATTTTATACAAATTAAATTCCTGAAATTTTTGTATATTCTTTTGACTAACAGTTAAACTTCCAGCAATTCTAGGCAAAGAAAGCAGGGATGGTTATACGGCAAGATTTAGCTACAAAGATATTTGAAAATTGTTGATTATTTTCCTTAATGAAAATAATCTAAATATTCATCAGTAAAGCCCCAATTAAATAATGGAACATACTGACAGAATATTATGAAGCTATTAAAAATGCTGTTGCAGAAGAACAATGTATTAGGTGAAAAGTGTGGATTATAAATTGGCACTAAGCAAAAATCTTTCATTAAATAAAGACAGATATATATATATATATATATATGTTAACCATGATTCTCTTTTCATAGTGGCATTATAGGTTATTTTTAATTTCTTCTTCACAGGTATGTGTGGGTTTCTAAAGCTCCTAAAATACACAAGTTATAAAATAATTATATATTTATATAATTATAAAATAACCTGGAAAAAACCCCTAGTAAGACTGAATGTGTAGCACAAAGAAGCTAAAGAAAACTTTGATACTTTTATCGTGCCCCCTGAGCAATGCTAATTCTTAAGAAAAGTAAACTAGAATATAGCCATTTTCAAATAAGTACAAAAATGTATATTCAAAGTCTAGAAAGTAATTCTGAAGTTTTTTCATATTTTCAACTAATATGCCTCTTCTCTTTCCAATTAGAAGAAGAGATAAGTAAAGGTCTGAAACAATGCTTGAGAATTATAATCAATAAGAAAGTTGGTACCAAAATTCAGAATTTTAAGTACTTGAATTGTTATCAGGATAGTAAATAATTGTATTACCTATTAGGTTTTGTTTCTCCTATTAGCAAATTCAGGTTCAATACACAAATGAGGCATTTTTAAATTACATGTGTTCCCCATCACCAAAGTAGTTTTTAAGGAGCTTGTGATAATTCCTCCTGCTAGTAACTAAGCAACTTTGGTGTTCATTTGAAATGTGCATTAAGGTACTTAGTAACCTTCTCCCATGAAGCTCTGTAAACACTGTAAACCTGCCAGATAACATGCTGGTGTTAAAAGCTGATTGAATGCACAGGAGAGTGGACCTCAGCTACTATCTTAATATAATTTTTATACTTCTATTTTCTAATGGGGTTTTTAACCCTGTATAAATACAACTGTTTTCTTTTAGTTATGGCTGGATTATTATTAGCATTACATACCATTTCCAAAAGCTAGGCCCTTACATATGCACACTAAATATTATATGTAGTAAAGTTTAATACCTTCACTAAACCTTGTTCAATATGAAGCTATAATTCAGGATTAGTAGCTTTATTACTTTCTAGCAATAAGTCAGGTAACATCATATGGACATAACAAAAGAGTTAAATATTTAAACCTAGATTCATTACCAAATTAAATAATGAGAATGTTTAAAACTATATACATGTTTTTTCATTTGCTAAAAGGAAAGAAATTGGATTTCTTTCAACTTTAATTCAAGATAAGTTTCAAAAATCAAAATCCACCAAAAGTCATATATTAAACAATAGTTTTGTCACCAAATCTAAACAAATTGGTGCAAAATACCCTTGCTCTTGTTCAACTGCCATCATACATTCAAATACTCACATTCCACATATAATATTCAATAGCAATACATCTTTAAAAGCTATTCTCCCACCCCATATTTCTTTATCACCTTACCCCATTCTGTGCCATCCCCTGAACTCCGTGCTTCTCCAGCTCCTTCACCATCTTCAGCAGTCACTAAAAAATCAAATTCTTTCAGTGCTTCCTCAGTATCAGGATCATCAGTTAGGTCAGCAGCTAAACCTTCATTACCTATCTGTAAATGGGACATAAGCCAAAAATTACTTTTATCCCTAGATTTTAAAGGAGTCCTTTATATGTTTTCACACATTTATCTTTGTATTTGCACTCCAATTTTTAAATTACTTACATATACAAAATTTTAGATTTTCCATCTATTTCACCAATCCCAAATTATACCCTATATAAATGGTTCTTAATAGTACCATGTGAAGATTACTGTAAGATGTGATGCAAGTAATCCGGTTGTAAAAAAGTTAAAATACGGGTGCCTGGGTGGCTCAGTTGGTTAAGCAACTGCCTTCGGCTCGGGTCATGATCCTGGAGTCCCGGGATCGAGTCCCACATCGGGCTCCCTGCTCAGTGGGGAGTCTGCTTCTCCCTCTGACCCTCTTCCCTCTCGTGCTATCTCTCATTCTCTGAAATAAATAAGTAAAATCTTTAAAAAAAAAAAAAAAGTTAAAATACTAATTAAAAAATATTTAAGTTCTTTAATTATAATATTCACAATTACCCCTATTTATAGACCCTTTCACTCACTTACATTCTGATACATTGTGTTGAACTGACTTCACTTACTGAGAAATGCAAATGTAATCCATAATTCACAGGGCTATATGGCATAGCTGGTAAGGATATTAACTGATCTTAAGTCAGTAGCTGTGATAATAATAGTACTTTGGCTCCCACGGAAAAAAGGGGGGGGAATCTCCATTTACTCAAGTTACACACATGAGTATGTTGCATACATGAAATGTGATAGGAACATTAAAAACTGCTTTAATAGCCTAGAAACTTTTCTTGAGGAACAAGAACATCCCAAGGAACCAAAATTTAACCTATCTACTTTTTTTTAGATACATGAAATACTCTATGCTACTGTGATAATTCATAAATGGATCATCTAATCTGTGTATACTCTTAAAGCTAACCCACATCACTGATAAAATTGGTAACTCAGTTTCTTAGGTTATGTGTAAAAGTAAATTTTTATTAATCCTTATCAAAGAACAAGAATATGGACACGTACATTTATATTCCAGTTTACTCCCTCACCCAGAGTGGGAGTATCCCTATTTTAGCTTCACTTTATTTATCACCTGTTTACTGTACATAAAGAGACAGTCTTCAGCAGTGATTCTTAATTGTAGCAGGAGTGGAGAAGGTGGTTTTTTGTTTTTGTTTTTTTAAAGTTTCAAACAGCTGGACTAGTTCTATAAAAACAGACCCCTCCCATCCCCCTTTTTTAAAGATTTTATTTATTTGACAGAGAGAGAGACACAGCGAGAGAGGGAACACAAGCAAGGGGAGTGGGAGAGGGAGAAGCAGGCCTCCCGCCGGGGGGGTAGCCCGATGCTGGGCTTGATCCCAGAATCTTGGAATCATGACCTGAGCCAAAGGCAGATGCCCAACAACCGAGCCACCCAGGTGCCCAAAACAGACCCCTTTTTGCCATTTAGTGAATGATACAGAAAATAATAATTTCTACTATACATGGGTAATAATAAGAACTGACAATATATAAAACTTTCAAGATTAAAAAAAAAATCACTCCCAATGTAACTTAAGACATCTTGAAAATTTCTATTCCAAATACATGTGTATGTTTATTTTAGCTAATAAAAATTAAAAACTGAGTTCCTACTTTGTGTTTATTTATCCGATGTTTATCTTTTCCTTCTGGGATGCCTTCAATCATGTCATTTTCCTCTTCTTCATCACTGTCATCAGCGTTTTCTAAAAAATTGAATGTCTCAAGAACATCACCAGAGGGCCTGTCAAAGGGGAAAAAGATGAATCCAAATATTCCAATGGTTAATTCTAATATTTCTGGTTCCTATTTTAAAACAGTACTTGAAAGTAGTATAGAGATTCAAACGATAAGCTATTTATAAGGTACTGCCTATTTAACCCAAGAAAAGAATGTTTTGAAGATTATGTTTTCTAAAGTAAAAGTGACTGTTAAGGTTCTCCAATGTTTATTGACCAAAATACTTTGAGTAATTACTCTATCAAAATCTTATAGTAACAGACAAATGTGGTATTATTTCTCAAAATAAAGCCATCATAAGCAAGCAAGCTAAACTTAGCATTTCTTATAGCTCTACAACCTCTTATAGAGGTCCAAATGTCTGAAGACTAAAACCTGCCCAGATTTAAAGTTATGGAATAAATCAGATATAGCTATTCCAATCCATTTCACAGATTTTCTTACCTAGAAAACAGGATTCTTAATATACTAAAGAAATACTTTCAAGTCCTTCAGAATCATTCAATAGGTAATAATGATAATCTCTTTTAATCTACCTATGAAGTCATTTTTTAAACTGTCATCTGAGTTCCTTTCTATGAGCAAAAAAGGGTTTTCAAAAAGTTGTTTAAATGTCTAATAACAGGGGTGCCTGGGTGGCTCAGTCCTTAAGTGTCTGCCTTCTGCTCGGATCATGATCCCAGGGTCCTGGGATCGAGCCCCACGTCGGGCTCTCTGCTCAGCGGAAAGCCTGCTTCTCCCTCTCCCACTCCCCCTGCTTGTGTTCCCTCTCTCGCTGTCTCTCTCTCTCTGTCAAAATAAATAAATAAAATCTTTAAAAAAAAAAATAAATGTCTAATAACAAAGCAAAAGAACAGTGGAAATTTCAGCCCAACACAGACTTTCACATTAAAAGTCTCTGCTCTTCTATTAACTAGATGACTGAATTTGGCCAAGTCACTTAAACCTTTTAGCCACAATTTCTTTACCTGTAAACTGTTTGGGTTGAAATAGATTATCTTTTGGTACCAAAAAAATAATCTAAAATTTGAAGCTTTTGCCCCTCCCTGTTTCTAAGGACACAATATAATTCAGACTTTTTTTTTCCTTTAAGGTGGGAAGGGAGGGGGAAAGGGAGAGGGAAAGAGAGAATCTTAAGTAGGCTCCACAGTGTAGAGCCCCCATTGCAGGGCTTGATCTCAAGACCCTGAAATCATAACCTGAGCTGAAATCAACAACAGGGGCACCTGGGTGGCTCTGTCGGTTGAGCATCTGACTCTGGATCAAGTCCCATGTTGGGTTCCCTGCTCTCTGGGGAGCCTGCTTCACCCTCTCCCTCTGCCCCCCTACTTGTGCTTGCTCTCTCCCTTTAGTTCTCTCCTTCTCTCAAATAAATAAAATCTTTTTTTTAAGATTTTATTTATTCATGAGAGACGGGGAGGGGGGGGGCGGGGACAGAGGGAGAAGCAGGCTCCCTGCGGGGCAAGGAGCCCAATGCGGGACTCGATCCCAGTACCTGGGATCATGACCTGAGCCGAAGGCAGATGCTTAACCGACTGAGCCACCCAGGTGCCCTAAATCTTAAAAAAAAAAAAAAAAAAAAAAGGGAAAGAAAAGAAATGTCTGTCTCTAAAGTGAAACTCATGTTTTAAGTTTTTAAAACTGTATTTTTTTTTTTAAGATTTTATTTATTTATTTGTCAGAGAGAGAGAGAGAGAGAGCATGAGCAGGGGAAGCTGAGGCAGGAGCAGGGTCCCCACTGAGCAAGGGCCTGATGTGGGACTCAATCCCAGGGCCCTGGGATCAGGACCCGAGCCCAAGGCAGACGCTTAACTGAGTCACCCAGGAATCCCTTTAAAATTTTATTTCATCACAGCAATACATTTGCATGGCTTTAAAAGACAAATAGAACACAATCCATAAAAGAAAATGAATCAGACTTCCCAAAATTAAAAGCTTTGTTCTTCAAAGGACACTGTTAAGAGAACTTAAAGAAAAGCCTACAGATTGGGAGAGGATATTTGCAAGTCACATATTTGATGAAGACAACCTGTGTCCAGAATATATAAAGAACGCTTAAATAACAGTAACAAATAAAATAAAAAATGGGGACATTATTCAAATAGACACTGTATCAAAAGCTACACAGATGGCATAAACTGATGCTCAACATCATCAGTCTTTAGGAAAATGAAAATTAAAGCCACCACGGACTATGAAGGGTCTGAGACTTTATCCTACTTGCATGCTAATACACTGTTTCTTTTGAGATGCTTCTTTTTAGCATTCAGGATGATGGCCTTTGTATGTTTTTTTATTTATTAATTTTATAGTGTAATTGGGAAGAATCCTTTCAATGGAAACATCCTTGAAAATTAACATTCTGTAAATGTATTCCAGAAAATTTCCTTTTATTCCTAATTTAATTTCTTTTCAAGAGCATTTTACTTGTTCTCTCTGAAACTCCTAGTCAGATGCTGGCCCTACTGAACTGATCTCTGAATTTTCCTATCTTTTCAGTCCCATTTCCTCTTTCCTCTTTTTGGAGGGTGGGGGTGGGGGGGTGATTCTTCAACCTTATCCTCTAAGTTTTATGTGGAAATTATTTCTATCACACCTTTTAATTTCTAATAGCTCTTTTTTGATTTCTGATTGAATCTTTTTTAGAGCTTTTTAAATTCAATTAACATATAATGTATTATTAGTTTCAGAGGTAGAGTTCAGTGATTCATCGGTTTATATAATATCCAGTGCTCATTACATCCCGTGCCCTCCTTAATGTCCATCACCAAATAACATCCTAATTGTTTTGCAGAGGTATTATCTTCTCTCAGTCTTTTCAGAAGAGTAATTATAGTTTTGAAAATCTGCTCCGTTTTCTTTTTTTTTCTTGTTTTTGTTTTGTTTTTGTGCTCCCTGTTTTGAGTTCCTTTTTTCTTTGCTTCCTTTATCTCCAATTTCCATATTAAAGTCTTTCCTAAAATGTTCACCTTTAAGAGTGAGGCACCAAAAAGCTAACTTATGTATTACATGGGTGAGGTTTTGCCAAAGCAGCTGGCTTCACTTCTGCATGATAGGACAGAGGCTCACCATTTCACCAGCAGATCCCAACTGTCAGGACTATTAAGTCTTTTCTATTTAATGTGATAAATTTCAACATTCTGCCTGGAAGGGATATAAGACCCATGCAAACATACCAGAAGCCAAATACTAGAAGAAAACAGGGGATTTCACTGCTCAGCTGGAGATTCAGATAATCCTCCTGTTTCCAGTTAAGTAGATTCTATCCTAGAGTTGCTTTATTTCTTAAGAAATCACAAATCATGGTTCAGTTTCACTGGAAAATATACCACCATAGGTGGAGGGGTGTTCAGCTTGCTACACAGGATAAAAGAAGAGATCTGAGATTCTAACTACCTCTTACATAAACTTTAAACCAATGTTCCAATCATAACCCCCTCTAAATCCAATCCAGATGTATCTGATACCTCTAATTCCTTAGCCTTTGGAGCTTTGCTGGCATTTTATGACTTTAATTGGCTTATTCCTTTTCTTATTATTGCTCCTGAATGTCCTTAGATTTAAGGCATGTGATATTCCTCCATATTCTTTCCAACTTCCATAATTGTTAAGCTAACCCTATCTGATGTACAGTACATCCTCTCATTTTTTCTACATATTCAGTTTTTTTCTTATGTGTTAATGCATCTTAAAAAGTCTTTAACTGTAATTTCAACAGAGGTTCCAGAAGGCACACAACTAGAATGTGACTTTATTAATCCATGATGCTTAAGAAAAAGTCTTTGTCTATGGATTTTTTAACATTCTTTTTTCTTTGCCAACTATTTATTTACTATCCTCTCTCACTGTAAAAAGAAAGTCAACGGAGTAAAAAAATTAAAATGTCCAGATGAGGAGAAAATAAAATAGAAGCCAAGAGCAGGGTTGGTAAGTAAAAGGCTAAAAGTCAGTGGGGGGTGGAGGAGCATGTATGCAGGGCACAAATATGGCAAGATTCCAAACAGAATAAAAAGAGAAAGGGAGCAACTACTGGAGGTTCACAGGTAAATCAAACCAATTATTCAGAAGCAGCAAAGCTTTTCCCAGTTGCAAGATCTAAGAGAACTCTGTCCTCTATCTATTATCACCTCTAAACATCCTTCTGCTAAAAATCTCAACATGTTAGATCATTTCTCTCATTCTTAGGAGTTTTCAAAGGCCCGAATAATAGCTGAACCACACAAACGTGCAGATTCAGAATATGTAACTATACTCATTAAGATGGAAATCAGCCTTGATTAAGAACAACTATTACCTAAACATCTATGGACACATGAATGGATTAAAAAAAATGTGGTATATACATGCAATGGAATATTATTCAGCCATAAAAAAGGAAATTTTGTCATATGCTACAACACTGCTGAACCTAAATGACATCATGCTAAGTGAAATAAGGCGGTCAAAGAAGGACACACACTACATGATTCCACTTCATGAGTATTTAAAGCAGTCACTCACAGAAATAGAAAGTTGAATGGTGGTTGCCAGGGGCTGATAGGAAGAGGAAATAGGAGTTGCTATTCAATAGGTATAGAGTTTCAGTCATGAAAGATGAAAAAGTTCTAGAGGTGTACTCTACAACATTGTTTTTATGGTTAACAATACTGCACTGTATACTTTAAAAATTGTTAAGAGGATAGATCTCATGTTATGTGTTTTTTAAACACAACAGAAAAGAAACCTATTAAGGTCTTAATCTTGCAAAGGCAAGAAGCTTTACAAGAAAATTAAGTCTGGTGTGGAGATTTAATTCAGATTCAGGTGTGCTAAACTGCAGTCCTCTAAATATTATAAATTCTACGAACTACTTAGCCTAACTAACAAGCTTAAAAAGCAAAAATACTTTTGCTTTTTCTCTTATACCACAAAAATATTCTGTGCTTCCTGAAATACAGACTAAAGAAAATAAGAGCTCTATCTGATATAAAATGTTATTGAAGAGACCTTCCTTCTCAGAAATAAAAACCCTAAAGCAAAGGCTTATGTTAACTTGAAATTTTTAGTACATGTTTTAAACAAAAGCATAATATCATGAAATACAGCTAAGGTATGAAATAATGCTAGTTTTTAAACTACACTATTATTCATTTCTTAAGCTCTAAAGGAACTCAATGTTAGTTTCTTTCCACTCTCTTCTTCTTTTCTATGTCTTTCCAGAAAACTTATGTTTTCAAGGTGACATTTAGTTGGAGGGGAAAAAAAGGTTAAAAAAAAAAGTTCTACCTACTTATTAACACCTTGATTTATCAAGTCTGTATTAACCAAAGGTACATCTGATAGAAAACATCAAATTTTGATGAGGACATCAAGAAATTTCTGGTGGGAATGTAAAATAGTTTAGCCACTTTGGAAGAGTTTGGAACTTCCACGACAAGGAAAACACAGAGTTACCATATGACTCAGAAATTCCAGTCCTGGGTATATACCCCAAAAAACTGAAAACATATACACCAATGTTCAAAGTAGTATTAGTCTCTATTTCAAAATGTTGAACCAATCCACAAACCCATCAACTGGACAAGGAATGGATAAACAAAATGTGATATAACCATAGAACAGAATATTATTTGGCAATAAAAAGGAATGAATTACTGACACACGGATGAAGCTTAAAAAATATTATGCTAAGGTAAAGAAGCCACTCACAAAATAACCATTTATATGAAATGTTCAGAATAGGGAATCTATGGAAACATAAAGTAGATTAGTGGTTGCCTAGGGTTGGTGGTGAAAGGAGTGCAGGGGAGAATGGGGAGTGTTGGCTAATAAGTACGGGGTTCCTTTTGGGGATGAATATTTTCAAAACTAAGACTGTGGTGATGGCTGAGAGACTCTGAATATCCTAAAAACAAACTACATATTTTAAACGGCAGAAATGTATAGTTGTGAATTTTATCTCAGTAAAGACATTAAATTTTAAAAAGTATAACTGGTGGCTTTCTGAGCCCAAATATAACACAAAACCTTGTTTCTTTCATACTTGTGTGTAAGTAACCATTGCTATTCTAGTTATAGAGTACCATGATAATTTATTGAAAATACCCTAGCAAAAATTTAAATCAGGAAGTTAAAATAGCTCTGAACTACATGAAATTACTCCCAAATTGAATTTTAATTTTGCACCTATTTCAGAACTATAGCCAATTTCTTGGTATCAAAACATAAGATAGGGAAGGGTATGTGCTATGGTGAGTGCTGTGAATTGTGCAAGACTGTTGAATCACAGATCTGTACCTCTGAAACAAATAATGCAATATATGTTAAGAAAATAAAGAAGAAGATAGCAGGAGGGGAAGAATGAAGGGGGGTAAATCGGAGGGGGAGACGAACCATGAGAGACGATGGACTCTGAAAAACAAACTGAGGGTTCTAGAGGGGAGGGGGGTGGGAGGATGGGTTAGCCTGGTGATGGGTATTAAAGAGGGCATGTTCTGCATGTAGTACAGGGTGTTATGCACAAACAATGAATCATGGAACACTACATCAAAAACTAATGATGTAATGTATGGTGATTAACATAACAATAGAAAAGAATTTTAAAAAATAAAGATCTGTATGTATGAGATCAAGACTTCCAAAAAAAAAAAAAAAATTAAGATATATCAATTTAAAAAGCACCTGAACAGAAAATTTATTTGCCCATGGTACCATGTAGGAGGGGAAAAGTCTTTAAATCTGAACTCCACCTGCTTTAAAAATCGTTAACAGTAGTAACAAGAAATTAAAGAGATTCACAGTACCCATTATATAAGCTATGTTAACCTGTAAGTACAGATCATACCTTTTGATTTCTTGTCCTTTTTGCTTAGGAGATTCACCTCCATTCAGGATCTGTTCTAAGTTCTTTGTTTCTACTGATCCATTTGGCTCTGAATTGGACAGTCCAAGTAATGACCTTACCCGTTGAGACCGTACATCTAATATTGTATCTGTGTAACCTACTTCCTGAAGATATCTATAAGAGAAAATTTAAAATATTAAATCTCATATATTAATACCTGCAAGCTTAACTCAAAATCATATCAAAGAATTTCAGAAAAGCCCATAACCCTATAAAATATAATCTTCCTTTCCCTCAAAACTTTCTTCTCTACGGACTAATTCCAATTCTAAGAGAAGAAGGCCAATTATAAACTGAAATTTAATTAAGAAAGCATACAGTATGGCTAACACTAATTAAGGGCCTAAAAAGCCCAAGAACCATTAAAAAGCTTTAGGAGTTGATGATATATATTACTTAAAAAGTCCACAAAGTGGTAAAGAATGAATAGAACTAAACCTCAGAACTGTGACATGCTAAGTTTAAACCTGGGTTCTTAGCCAGAGGATGATGGACAGGTTAGTTCTCTCTCTAGGATCTAAAATCTGGTACTGAAACTTCCTGTATATCTAATCTAGGATCCAGGATGAGATTTGAAAAGAAAAAAGGGACCAGATTATGACATAATACATAATGGGTCATGAATGGCTTTGTGTGATCAAGAATTTCTTCTTAAAGGATTTCACAGGCTAAGGGTGTTAAAAGGAGTCTCAGACACTACTGGAAAAGAACAAAAGATTTTTACATGAAAGCTAACGACAGGGAGACTGGTTAGGACACTAACACAGCAAGAAATAAAACTGAAGAGAATAAACGTGAGAAAAATAAGCAAGATATAATCTTAGAGACTTGGTGCACAAATCAACATGGCAGCAGAATGAAAGGAGATGCAAGAATTTTAGAAAAATTTCAGGTTTCTAGCTTAGATGGTGGTTTTATTCAATGAAATGAAAAATAAAAGTGTTCGAATCTGGTTTACAGGGTACCTATCAGATAATCATGTCATATGTACGAAAGTGACAACATTTATTAGGCACAATAATAAGAAAGGTCAAAGCTCAGAAGAGACTGGACTCAGTAAACAGATTTGGGAGTCATCAGTGTTTGATGGTATTTAAAGCCATGGATTTAAATGAAGTTACCCTGAGAAAAAGCTCTAGAACAGAAAGCCTGGGGACACAGACATCTAAAGGGCTAGAAAAATAAGAGAAAATCAAAAGAAAATAAAAGCAAACACTTGAGAAGTAAGGGTGGGAAATGACAGCGGGGAGTAAGTAAGAAAAAAGAGCTCAAAAAAGAATGAATAGTTAATGTCAAATATTTCCAAAAGATCAAATAGGAACAAAAAAGGTCTCTTAAGTATGTTTGTGAGTAGCTTCAATGTAGTATCAAAGTGGAAAACAGAGTACACAGCTGAGAAATGAACAAGGAAGACTATGGAAATAAACTGTCAGAGAAAGATGTGGAGAGACAGCATATTAATCCAGGCAATAACATTAGGCTTTTATAAGAGAAATACTGTATAAGTGATTTCTCTACAGCTACTGTACTCTTCTAACAACTGCAATTCTCTTTTGTGGGAAACAGCTGCCAGCACACTCTAACCATGCGGCGGTCTGAATGAGCAGCCAAGATCTCACACAACTAGGTAAAAATAACTGACTCATGGGCGTTTATTTGATCAAGTTAAGCCAATTCTGACTAAAACAGGGGGTCCCCTGCCATCTGGAGAAAAGTGGTTTTCAGGAGAAAACACTGAAACTGATACACAGAGGAGAAGAAAACCAGAGAATAAGAACCTATCATGGGTGTTTCCAGTCCCTGAGAAGTCCTCAGGTGTATGTCAGCTCTTGTCTTCCGGATACTCAGTTATTCAGCACTTTCCTCAATTCTGCTAGCATCCTTCCAAAGAATAATCTGTTTTTACTAAAGTTTGTTCAAGTTTTAGTCACTAAGAGTTTGGATTGATAGTTTCAAGAGTTTGAATGAAACACCAGAAACTAAAGTGATCACTATGAGGTTTAAATACATCTACAGAAGGGAAAGCAAAAAGTTAAGGGAGTTCTCACCTGAAAGCCTTCATATTTTCAGTTAAGCAGAACCTGAGGTGCTCTAATGAGTAAGGCAGAATGGGCTGAGACAGGGTAAAAGTTTAGAATATCTACTGAGGTATAATGGGAGCAGGACGTGACCAGGGTTATGGAGAAAGGCTCTCTGTAATGTTTGTACAGGAAACCATGAATATGTAAGGGCATTGAGAGGACTCTGATTTTTCTCCAAGATTTAATTAGAAACAGAAGCAGCAGAGACAGCAAGACTGAACTAGGGCTGAGATACTGCAGGTATAATAAAATGACTGGTAGGAGAGGGCAGAAGAAAGCTAGGGGTCCTACCAAAATGGTGATGGATGATGGGGTCTAAGGTAGATCTAGGTAAAAATAAAAACAAGAAAAGCCCACATCAACAAATAAAGTAAAACCAACCACAACTCAAGGAGCTTAAGGGGAAAATGAAGTAGCCAAGAAGCTAAAGATCATGGTAAGATCAGAGGGCAAATAACATGGGGAGTTAGGGGTGGAAAAGGCGGAATATAAGACAAGTGTTGGATCATGGAATATTCCAGAGTAGGGTAGTTCTAGGCAGTAAGAAGATCAAAGGTCTGATCACATTTCACAGGGTTACTGAAGTAAAGCTAAACATGCATAGAGTTGAGCAGTTTGAATAATTGTAAATTACCCAGGCTATCATTAGTACACAGGTACCAAAGCTTTAAAAATATAAGGCCGAAAAACAAATAGATAAAAGACAATAAGTAAGATATGCCACACAATTACTTCTAATACAGCAAAGAATTCAAACATCAAAAAGGTTCCTCAAAAATTCAAGTAAAAGTAGGATTTGGCAAGCCACTTATGAAAGGTTTCAGATAACCAGTTAAATTCCTCTATAAACCAGTAATACTCCCACTTAAACCCAAGTCTGTGAATTCTACAGTGATGAAATGAGAGTATCCACAAGTATGAACTCTATATTATTTTTGTTCTTGCCTTCCAGTCATCCAGTTTTTATGACATTCTACCCCACAAATAAGAAAACATCATCATCCTGAGCAGTGTTCAAAGGAACATTCAGAAGAGACAAACTTTAAAAAGATTGAATAGTCTAATAAAGCAAGAGAGCAATTTGAAAATTCTACACACTGTCCTATAATCACCAAATAATTTTTCACTTGCAAAGTGACTGAATATAAGCACTTTCATACCTAGATCCTTAAAGAAAGCTGAAAATGAACCATTACTTACTGTCTTAACAGCTGTCTGCCTTGCTTCCAGGTTAACTGGCTATTCTGAGGTGCTGTGGGAGCTTCTGTGTCTTTGGTTTCTTCTAAAAATTAACACACACACACATAAAAAGACGATTTCATACGCATTATTTCAACTCTTGAGAAAATATTGTTGAAGTTCTCTCAGGGATAAATTCCCACAAAATATAACTAAATATTTTATAAAGGACAGAAATAAATGAACAACTATTGAGTAATTACTGTGGGTCACTCATTTTAAATGTATTTATCCCAGTCAACACTCAGGTACAACCCTCCTTGTTTTAAAATTGGGAAAACCCAAGAGTACATCAACTGTTCTACTAGAGAGTCAAAAACCAAAAGACTAGGCTTTGAAATGAAATGCTAAAAAGTAGTATTTTTTTAACTACCAGAATTCTGCTGGGTTGAATGCTTTCAAAAATAAAAAGCTATATTTAATATTTACTTAAGCTATTCAAAATCAACACTTAGGAAAACTACTGAATAACTTAATTTTGAGTCTGTATCAGTTAACTTTAAGTCCATATCATAACATTTTATATAATCAATTTCATTTTAAGAACTAAAACTTAAGGGGTGCCTAGGTGGCTCAGTCATTAAGTGTCTGCCTTCGGCTCAGGTCATGGTCCCAGGGTCCTGGGATCGAGCCCTGCCTCAGGCTCCCTGCTCCGCAGGAAGCCTGCTTCTCCCTCTCCCACTCCCCCTGCTTGTGTCCCCTCTCTCACTGTGTCTCTCTCAAGTAAATAAAATCTTTAAAAAAAAAAAAAAAGAACTAAAACTTAAACCAGAAAATAGTTTCTACTACAAGTAAAAAGTCATGTATTATTCTGGAATAAAAGTATATACATTAAGAGAGAGTTTAATAAATACTATAGGGGGGGTCTGGGTGGCTCAGTCAGTTAAGCATCCAACTCTTGATTTCGGCTCAGGTCATAATCTCAGGGTGGTGAGATCGAGCCCCATACAAGCTCCACATCAGTGGGGAGTCTGCTTCTCTCCTTCTCCCTCTCCTGCTGGCCCCTCTCCCCACTCTCTCTCTCTCTCTCAAATAAATAAATAAAAAAAAATACTATAATCTGTAGGAAGTCAAGCTCTCAATAAGTATCCCTAGAGAGATTTAAAACTATGTATCAGCACTAATGATATCACAGAAATATTTTCCTATAAAGTCCCATTATGAAAATAAAGATAGGGGCGCCTGGGTGTCTCAGTCGTTAAGCATCTGCCTTCGGCTCAGGTCATGTTCCCTGAGTCCTGGGATCAAGCCCCGCATCGGGCTCCCTGCTCAGCAGGAAGCCTGCTTCTCCCTCTCCCACTCTCCCTGCTTGTGTTCCCTCTCTCGCTGTATGTCTCTCTGTCAAATAAATAAATAAATAAACATCATAAAGAAAGAAAGACAGACAGACAGAAAGAAAGCAAAGAGAGAGGATCATAGAAGATCAGCCCTCACACTGAATGCTGACAACCCTTAGCATGGCTCACAGTTGTTGGGCTCCTAGACTCCTCAGAGTCATGAGAACAAATACTGGTAGCAGGCATTACTTCTCTAAGCCTAACAATCCCATTATTAACATCTTTTCATTCTTACCCTGAACACAGGGATTTCTAAGATTTCTAGAAATAATTATTGCACCCTAATAGTCTACTTTTCTGTTTATAATTTTTTCTATTTATACCATTTGTTTACTGTGTAATTACATATAATATATAACCACTGGAGAAAAAAATACATTTAAATACATTTTTAGAAAGAACTATAACTGCCCCAAATCCTATCACCAAGTGTTAGTACTTACGAATTTATCAATCCCTATTTTTCATCTCAAAATACATAAACTTCTCCTTTCTTAAAAAAAGGGGGGGCAATGTGTGCACTGTACTATAAGCTGCTTGTGACAACATACTTCAACATTCTCTTGATGGCAATATAGATTAATATCATAAAATTATTCCATAGAAAGTATATTTAATTTAGCTAGTCCACTAATGTTGACATTAGTTTCCACTTTTCCCTATTATAAATAATGCTAAGAATATCCTTGAAGTACAACAGAAGCATACAGCTCAATTAATTTTTTAACACACCAACATAACCAGTTCCTCGATGAAGAAACAAAACATTTATCAGCACCCCAAAAGCTTTCCTTGTGCCCTCTTCCAATTACTAGACACTCCTAAAAGGATAGCAATACTATCCTGATTTATAAAACCTAGATTAATTTTTGAACTTTATATTCATGAAATCATTTATATCAATTTTCAGTTTTATGTTACCTGTCCATGTTGTCAGGCGTAGTTACGAGTTTGTTCATTTTTCTTGCTAAAGAGCATTCCACTATGCTAAAATATCACACAGTATTATGTACCCATTCTAACACTGCAGGTCATTCAAGTTCTTTCCATATTTTTATTACAAGATACTATATACAAGCCTTATGATGAACATATGTAAGCCTTTTAAGGAGTAGAATACCTAGAAGTAGAATTACTGGACCACAGAGCACGCTGCTATGGCTATGTTCCCTTTAGTATCACTGACAAACCACTTTTAGAGCAGTTCAATCAATTTTCAATCCCAACACCAGTAGGTATGGTTGTTCTAAATCCTCATCAACACGACCTTTTTTCTCTTTTGTATTTTATTTTGGCCATTCTGGTAGGTGTCCAATTGTATACACTGCACTTTGGTTGTATTTCCTCAATAAGTAATAAAATTGAATCTCATTTCATCTACTTATTGGCCATTTGGATATCTTCTCTTATGGGCTGCCTTTTCAAGTCTTTTGCCTATTTTTCTACTGTTAGATTTTTTTTTTCCTAAATGTATGAAAAAGAGCTCTTTACATATTTAGATACATAGGGTTAAACCGATTTAGGATACATACACATATTGGTATTACTGAGGCACAGGTATAAAAACATGCATATCTTGTACTTCTGTCAAGACAATATTTTACACATTTTTTTTTACATTTTGATTTATTTTGTGTATATATAAAAGACAACACTAATTTAATGTCTATCTCAATCCATACTTTGATGTAAGTAATTTTATTCCACTTTGTTTCCATGTTGTATTTTGCCCATCCCTTCATTGTTTTCCCCTGCTCAACACCATGAAGTTTTTCTACATCAATAAAAGCAATCTATTTTGCTATTATTGTTCCCATAAATAAAATACTTGGATGTCATTGTATTCCTCATTTTAAGGAAGTTTTAATTGTTAAATTTATACAGATAAAAACAGAGTTGTTTTTAATCTTACCTCGGTTGTAGGCAGTAGAGATTTATCTGCTAATGATCTGTTTTATACAAGTTGTTGTACTGAGACCAGCTAGCCAATTCTGACTCTAGCTCCAGGAACAATGCAGCTGCAACTAGCCACCTTCCTCACATTTATGAAGACCAAGTTAGTGGGGATAGCCCTCGAGTTAGAAAGTGAATACTTATTTTGTGAATATTCTAACCATATTAGAAAGAAAAAGGACTCAAAGAAAAGTTCTGAATTCATTAGGTTGTGTGAAGCTACTCTACTCCCTCTAACTGCAATAAGACTACTGTAGTTAAACAAGGCCCAAAATATATAGACCTTCCATCTTTTTATCATTTATTGTTGCTTTTCCAAGGATTAGGCCACAATATTGTTCCCTACTATCAAAGTGAACCTTCATAATCACTGAAAAGCCAGACCAAAGGAAACCAACGCAGGATGCTTGGGTGGCTCAGTCGGTTAAGCGTCTGCCTTCAGCTCAGGTCATGATCCCAGGGTCCTGGGATTGAGTCCTGCATCTGGGTCCTTGCTCAGCGGAGAGCCTGCTTCTCCCTCTGCCTGCCTTTCTCTCTTTTTCTGTCTCTGACAAATAAATAAAATCTTTAAAAAAAAAAAAAAGGAAACCCATGCTGCTCATATTTTCTTTCTTAATTTTATATATATACCAACAACCTGAAGATATAATAAATGGTAAAATAAGTAGAGAAAAATTAAATCAACTGCAGGTTGTATGTATGAAGTGTTTTGCCAAGTTCTAAGTACTTAACATTAAACTTAATATTAAATTAATAGTATTTAATATTAAACTAAAAACCAATTAAATTTTTAAAATTTACTCTGCCACCTAAAAAAAAATCCATACATAAGTTTTATTTTCCCTACTATATATGCTTTGACTTTATTAGATATGGTACAACTATAGGAGAGGAAAAATTGCATATCCAAATAAAGACACACTTTTTTGTCTTAGTAACCAGCATCCAAGAACAGCATAGAATTCAATCTGACTGCACCATCAAAATGTGTATGAGTTGTAAATATACCTGAAATAAGAAATTGATAATATTCCCAATGTTGTATAATATAAATCAAAATAATCCTCATTTATTATTAGATGTTTAGACGACGCAAACTGTATCGCTTCTTGGCCTTTTGGCTAAGATCAAGTGTGGACTACTCAAACTGTAATCATATAGAACCCTAAAGTTATCATTAAACTGTTAGCCTTTTCCTATATCCAGCCATCTCTTCCCAGCATAACTGTTCATCAGATACTACTCTCACCCTCAATATCCATTCATTTAATTTAGTGCAAGATGCAAAATTTAGTACAGTTGCAAGATGAAGTGAAGACTTTTTTTTCCTTCTCTTAACCTTATTTGGCTGCCTATGAGGTTTCCAAATTCAATCAAATTTCCAATTTTCAGAATTAAACTGTGTTAATCACAGCTTCTCCAGATAAAAAGAACCTTGTAATAATAAAAAATTAAGCTCATATGGGCGAAGAATTATCTACAAGTATAGAAAGAACTGTTTCATTACCTTTCACCTCTAATTAATACCAAAAATGCACCCACAATTTTACAAAGGTTTCAACACAAGGAAAACAGGATAAATAGCCTCAGGATTGAGATGTAGATAAAACTACTTATTCATTTATTATTTTCCCAAAACACTAG
Organism: Callorhinus ursinus; assembly: GCF_003265705.2. Taxonomy (NCBI): domain Eukaryota; kingdom Metazoa; phylum Chordata; class Mammalia; order Carnivora; family Otariidae; genus Callorhinus; species Callorhinus ursinus. The sequence continues at coordinate 8,768,052 of NW_027397070.1, forward strand.
ATAATATTACAGTCGTCAACCATTTGACTAACCAATGCTATCAAAGCAAAATGAGGGTGAAGAAAACATGTCTGTTACATAAAAATGAGCTTAAACCAATTTTTCTTGAATTGGGTCAGGAGAAGGTTAACAGAAGAATCAAGTTTACCTGATTCAAAGGTTGGCATTTTCAAATCACCTTGGTTCAGTTCTGTGCCATATTTTAATTTGTGATATTTTGCCCTGAAAATTCAATAATAAGTTGTTGAAAGAAAGTATTTTCTCCTTTTCTACACAGTTAATACTGGTACATATTTCTCTAATAACAAATAAAACATAATATGAATGTCTAAGTTTTACTTGCAAAGGAAGTTAGAAAAAAAGGTGCACTGCTGTGAAAGAAAAAATGTAAATTACCCAATTAACGTATACACCTGAGTAAAGATAATTTTTTCCTGATCTTTAAAGAAAAAAAACCCCAAAACTTAGGTTCCATAACAAAAGACGAAAATTATTTCCATTTTAAAGATTTAAATCTTTTCTTTTCCCATTATAAGAATCAAATCAAAGTATCATCTTGTATTTTGGGCAGGGTTTCATTTCTTTCAAAGAGCTTTTTTTTTAAGTAGATTATTCTTTTATTTATACATTTTTTTAAGATTTTATTTACTTACTTATTTTCCATTCAGTATGTGCCCTCTTTAATACCCATCACCAGGCTAACCCATCCCCCCACCCCCCTCCCCTCTAGAACCCTCAGTTTGTTTCTCAGAGTCCATAGTCTCTCATGGTTCGTCCCCCCCTCCGACTTCCCCCCCTTCAAAGAGCTTTTAAATACACTGTACACTAGTATTAAAAAAATACTGTTCTACTAGAAAATGAGGTACACATACCTTTCTTGTTTTAATGCATACTCTAACATCTTTATTCTTCTTACTAAATCCTTCTTCAAGTTTTCTTGACCTTTTCTTTCTCCTTGCAAAAATGCTATCCGGGCCTAAAAATATAAAAGATCCATTTATTTTCATTTTTTCCTAACAATACACGGGGAACCAAAAATAAGAAAACATGACAGCAAGTTTTAAAATTCATAGAAACAGTCAACCAAACTTTGCTAGTAACACAATTATTTTAAAAATAAACATGACTATAAATCAGCAATTTGCTTACAATCTTAAAGTCTTTAATATTAGTAATTTTAACATAATCATAAAAGGAAATCTTATAAAAATTGAACCTACTTCCTAACATATAAGTCACAAAGAACTAAAAACTATTATTTTCATAAATAGATAAAATATTTTTACCAAAATGAGATACTGGTTGTTTCAAAAAACAGTAATAATACCTCGAAAGCATTTTCTTTATGAAATACTTAAAAATTTATAATCTTTTCTATTCTACCCACCCACTCCAAATTCTTTCAATTCTTGAAACACCACCACCCCAGTATTGCAAATAGTTTAAGTAAAGCCACCAACGTTCAAAGAACTCATTACTTTCTCTTGTCATTTTTCTACTGTGAGAGGAATTTTTTTTTTTTTAATTCCCTTATTTCCTATGAGAGGTAACTCTCTTATCTTTTTCTGGCCCCTCCTATCATGTCAGTCCCCTTTATACACCCAACACTAAAGAGTAATGTTTAAAGAGACTAGCATCTGTGTGGGGACATTTGCCATTATGCACATAACAATAAAATTAACTTCCACATAGGGGAGAATGCTCTTGCTGAGATAACCTATAGGTGTATTTGTTAAGAAAAAGGAAGCTACTTAGTAACCTAAATCATGATTAATGGAATCAGAACACATGAATTCTGCTGAATGATGTAACCCATTCAGTTAGGATCTGTTCATTTCTATAAAAGAAATAGCCAACAGACCAGCTAAATCAAGCTGATTAATAAAAACATAGGACTATTAAATGCCCACTGCCATCAAAACGAGCTCTTCTCTATTATCCTTTATTTTTTTTAAGATTTATTATATTTATTTGAGAGAGAGAAAGAGAGCGAGCACAAGCAGGGGAGAAGAGCAGAGGGAGAGGGAGAAGGAGACTTCCCCTTGAGTAGGGAGCCTGATTCCAGACTAGATCACAGGACCCCTGAGATCATGACCTGAGCAGAAGGAAGACGCTTAACCGACCGAGCCACCCAGGTGTCCATTATCCTTTAAAAATAAAAAACAAAAAACACAAAACATGAGGGGCGCCAGCGTAGCTTGGATCAGTTAAGCTAAGCATCGGACTCTTGATGATCTCAGGGTCGTGAGATCAAAACGAGCTTAAGATTCTTTCTCTCTCCCGCCCCCTCCACCGCTTACTCTCTCACTCTCTCTGAAATAAAAAAGAAAAAGAAATCATCTATAACTCCTTAACACCTGAGATGTTAGCTACATAACACCTCCAAATACAAATTTCAAAACAAAAATAAAACGTCTAGGAGGGATGGTAACTATTCAGAACCTAACAGTCTAATATTCTAAAGAGAAAGTATGACTCCCCTGAGCCATAAAGCAAAAGCGAAACATCAATTTCATCACACAGCCTCAAGAAATTCTGATTAAGTTTTTTGCCTGCATCAACTTTCTTTTTTTTCACCCCAGTAAATGCAATCACCATCCACTGTCACCATACAACACCCTTACAGTACTATTGACTATATTCTTTACGGGGACTTTTCATTCCCTAACTTACCATTCTGTAACTGGAAGTTGTACTTTTTTTTTTTTTTTTTTTTAATTCATTCGAGACACAGAGATAGAGAGAGAGAGAGAGAAAGAGAGCGCATGAGCAGGGGGAGAAGCAGGGGGAGGGGGAGAAGCAGGCTCCCCACTGAGCAGGGAGCCCGATGTGGGGCTCATTCCCAGGACCCTGGGATCATGACCTGAGTCGAAGGCAGACGCTTAACCATCTGAGCTGCCCAGGCACCCCTGGAAGTTGTACCTCTTAAACCACTTCACCTATTTTGTCTATCCCCCCAACGGCCTCACCTCTGGCAATCACCAGTTCTCTGTATTTATGATACTGTTTCTGTTTTTTGTTTGTTCAATTTACTTTGTTTAGATTCCATATAAAAGTGAGACCATATAGTATTTCTCTTTTTTTGGCTTATTTCACTTAGCAGAATACCTTCTAGGTCCATCAATGTTGTCCCAAATGGCAAGATCTCATTCTTTTTACGGCCGAGTAATATTCCATTGTGTAATATTCCATCATCTTTATCTGTTCAACTATCAATGGATAATTAGGTTGTTTCTGTATCTTGGCTATTGTAAATAATGCTGCAATGAACACAGGGGTGCATATCTCTTTTTCCAATTAGCATTTCCAATGTGGGGCTCGATCCCAGGACCCAGGATCATGACCCGAGCCAAAGGAAGATGCTTAACTGACTGAGCCACCTAAGTGCCCCAGAACCATCCTTGTATTGACTTCAAAAAAAAAAAAAAAAGCAAAAACCATTATCACATACGATAAAAACATTATGTGACTCCAATTTCCAGATCTTATAAGCATACTGTAATTAGCAGTGGAAAAAGATGAAAGAAACTCATTTTATTCTGCTTCTTAAAATGCAGTAATCAGGGGCGCCAAGGTGGCTCAGTCAGTTAAGCGTCTGCCTTCGGCTCAGGTCATGATCCCTGGGTCCCAGGACTGAGTCCCACATTGGGCTCCCTACTCAACAGGGGTCTGCTTCTCCCTCCCTCTGCTTCTTTCTTTGTCAAATAAATAAATAAAATCTTTAAAAAAAAAAGCAGTAATCAGTGATTTTCCAATGAGAAAGGCACTGAAAATCAAAGTCTCAAGTCCTCTAAAGGATTAAAAAAAAAACCTAAACAGTGGCAATGTTTCCTTTTAGAATCTTACACTGTTGTCTATGTTCTACTGAAGCAGACACTAGAATCTTAGGCTATTGTGAGAATTCATTTTCATTTCTTGTCTTGGCATTTTCCTATTAAAAACCATCCATCCATACAGAATCTAGTACATTAAATAAGCACAAACTACATTAAAAAAGCAAGAATCCCACAGCAGCTTCTGAACAGGAGTTGAAAGAAGATAATTCACAAACAAAAAGGACAAAAAAAGGTGAGAATTCATTAAGAAAACACCTTTAAAAGGACATGTCCTAACCCAAACTACATGGAGATGAGGATAAAAAGAAAATATCAGATATATCATGACTGCTGGACATGGCCTTATGACCTCACATCACAGAATATCTACATAGATATTCTGACTTAAAAGGTAAAGGTTATGTCTGATAGTGATAAAAAAAAAAAGACCAATTAAATGAGACAGTGTTTAATAAAGGTTCACTGAAATGAATTCCGAGCTGTTTTTACAAGTCATAATGCACCATTAGTAGCATCATCTCAGCAAATAAATACTTCAAAAATGCAAAAAAAAAAAAAAAAAAAAGGTAGGGACACCTGGGTGGCTCAGTCAGTTAAGCCCCTGCCTTCGGCTCAGGTCATGATACCAGAGTCCTGGAATCAAGCCCAAAATCCAGCTCCTTGCTCAGCGGGGAGACTGCTTCTCTCTCTCCCTCTGCCTCCTCACCCCCGCTTGTGCTCTCTTTCTCTATCAAAATAAACAAATAAAATCTTTAAAAAAAAAAAGTAACTGCAAAAAAGCATATTTACAATGGCAACAAAAAACAAAAGTATCTAGGAATAAACCAACAAAAATGTGCAAGATCTCTGCACGAAAAACTGCAACCTGTACAAAAAAGAAAACCTAAATGGAGTAGCAGACTCATAAAAAACAATTTTCATGCAAACTGCGAGTTAATGCAATTCCAATCAAACTTTCAGTGTGTGTGTGTGCGTGTGTGTGTGTGTGTGTGTGTGTGTGTGTAACTTGACAAAATGATCCTAAAATTTATGAAGAAATTCAAATTGCCAAGAACAGGCAAGACAATCCCCAAGGAGGAAATGGTAGAACCTGCTCTACCAGAAAGTAAGATGGTTTATAAAACTAGAGAAATTAAAACAGTGATTGGTGCAGGGATAGACAAATAGATAAAAGAAAAAAAAAAAAAACCAACCCAGAAACAAACCAATATATATGAGGTCACATGATTTATGAAAATAGCAGTTTAAAACAATAAGAATGGCCCTTTCAGAACTTGTACTTAGTATACAGGGTAAACATATGGGAGAAGGGAGATGAAATAAAACTTCTGCCTGATACATCAGTTGTAGGAGGATTACAGATCTAAATGTGAAGGCAGAACAATAATGCTTTTAGGATCTAATATATATCTTCAAAATTTCAGATTAAGGAAAAAATTCTTTAACAAGACAAAAGCATTAGCCATAAAGAAAAGGAACAATAAATTCATTACCATTTTAAAAGTTCTGTTCAAGGCACAGCAGGGATTAGTAACCTGCTTCAGGCTTGTTTTTGGACAGCCCCAGAGTGAAAAATGGCTTAAAAAAAAAAACAAAAGAATGTGTAACTCAGACCCAATATGGCCCATATAGCCTAATACATTTACTACTGAAGTTTATAAACCTCCTATACTATTATCAGACAAAAAAGATTTTAAATAAAAAAAGACTGCAAGAGACAGAGGACATTATATATTAATAAAAAGTACAATAAAAAAGATAACAATTACAAATATTTATGTACTTATTAAGATCATCAAAATATATGAAGCAAAAACTGAAGAGGGAAATAGTTCCACAGTAATAGCTAGAGACTTCAATATCCCACTTTCAATAACAGATCAAAGAATCAGACAGAAGATAAGGAAACAAGAGGACTTCAACAACACAATAAACCAACTAGATCTAACAGACATATATAGAACACTTTACCCAACAAGAGAATACACATTCTTCTCAAGTATGCATGGGATATTCTCCAGGATGGACCATATGTTCACCACAAATTAAGTCTCAGTATTAAAACAATAAATACCATAAAAAAATTTCAACACAACAAAAAAGAAATCAGTAACAAAACTGGAAAACGCACAAATTAGTAGAAATTGAACACCACACTCAAGCAACTAACAGAACAAATCACCAGAAATATTAGAAAATACTTAGGAATAAAAATGGAAATACGGCATACCAAAATCTATGGGATGCAACAAACGCAGTGCTGAGGGGAAAATTTACAGCTATAAATGCTTATATTAAAAAGAAGAGGGCTCCTGGGTGGCTGAGTTTGTTAAGCGTCTGCCTTTGGCTCAAGTCACAATCCTGGAGTTCTGAGATGGAGCCCCCCATTGGGCTCCCTGCTCAGAGGGGAGTCCCTTCTCCCTCTACCTCTGCTTCTCTCCCCCAACTTGTTCTTGCTCGCTCTCTTTCAAATAAATAAATAAAATCTTACAAAAAAAAAATCTCAAATTAACAACACAGCATTACTATTTAAGGAACAAGAAAAAGAACAAATCAAACCCAAAGGTAGCAGAAGGAAAGAAGTAATAAAGATTAAAGCAAAGACAAACAAACAAACAAACAAAAAAACAAAAAAATCAACAAAACCAAAACCTGATTCATCAAAAGTATCAACAAAATTGACAAAACGTTAGTTGGGTCCACTAAGAAAAAAAGAAAAGACACAAATATTAAAATAAAAAACATAAGTGGACTCATTACAACCAATTCTACAGAAATAAAAGGACTGGAAGAGTACTATCAACAACTGCACACCAACAAATTGGATAACCCAGTAACATAAAACCTAACCAGATTGAATGATGAAGGAAGAGAAAATCAGAAAAGACCACTTGCAGATTGATTCAGTATTCAAAAATCCCTCATACAGGGGTGCCTGGGTGGCTTAGTCCATTAAGACTCTGACTCTTGATTTAGGCTCAGGTCATGATCTCATGGTCATGAGGTTGAGCCCTGTGTCTTTGGGCTCCCCATTCAGCAGGGAGTCCACTTCTCTCTTTTTCCCTCTGCCCTTCCCCCTGCCTGCATGTGTTCTCCCTCTAAAATAAATACATAAATCTTTTTTTAAAAATAAAAATCCCTTATACAAAAAAAACCCTGGACGTGGGTTTTTTGTGAATCCTGCCAAACATTTAAAGAATTAACATAAATCCTTCTAAAACATTTCTAAAAATTGAAGACAAAACACTCTTTAACTCATCAATGCCAGCAATGCCCCATACCAAAGCCAGACACAAACACTGTAAGAAAACTACAGACCAGTATCTCTTATCAACACTTACGTAAAGACCCTCAACATAATACTAGTAAATCAAATTCAGCAGCGTATTACAAAGACTGTACACCACGACCAAGTGAGATTTATTCCTTGAATGCAAGGATGGTTTAACACAAGAAAACCAATCAATGTAAGGCACCTCATTAATAGAATAAAGGGGGAAAACTGCAAAACCATTTCAACCAATGCAGAAAAAGAATTTGACAAAATTCAACACCCTGGGGCGCCTGGGTGGCTCAGTCATTAAGCGTCTGCCTTCGGCTCAGGTCATGATCCCAGGGTGCTGGGATCGAGCCCCGCATCGGGCTCCCTGCTCCGCGGGAAGCCTGCTTCTCCCTCTCCCACTCCCCCTGCTTGTGTTCCCTCTCTCGCTGTGTCTCTGTCAAATAAATAAATAAAATCTTAAAAAAAAAAAATCAACACCTTTTCATGACAAAAAAAAACAAAACTCTCAACAAACTAGGAATAAAATAAAACTATCTCAACATAACAAAAAAGCCATATATGAAAAGCCCACAACAAACATCATACTCAA
>NW_027397070.1:8775859-8958638 GCF_003265705.2 Callorhinus ursinus
TGTGTCTCTGTCAAATAAATAAATAAAATCTTAAAAAAAAAAATCAACACCTTTTCATGACAAAAAAAAACAAAACTCTCAACAAACTAGGAAAAAAATAAAACTATCTCAACAGAACAAAAAAGCCATATATGAAAAGCCCACAACAAACATCATACTCAATAGTTTAAGACTGAAAGCTTTCCCTCTAAAATCAGAACAGGGGAAAGGGGTAGGTGTGCCTGGTGCCTGAGTGGCTCAGTCAGTAAGCATCCGACTCTTGGTCTCAACTCAGGTCTTGATCTCAGGGTCATGAATTCAAGCCCCGTGTTTGGGTTCCATGCTGGGCATGGAGTCTACTTAAAAATAAATAAATAGGGGCGCCTGGGTGGCTCAGTCAGTTCAGCGGCTGCCTTCAGCTCAGGTCATGATCCCAGGGTCGTGGGATCAAGCCCCACATCGGGCTCCCTGCTGAGCAAGGAGCCTGCTTCTCCCTTTCCCTCTGCTGCTCCCCCTGCTTGTGCTCTCTCTGTGTGTCAAATAAACAAATAAAATCTTTATATATATATATAAATATAAATAAATCAAATCAAATGAGAACAAGGGAAGGATACCTACGTCAACACTCCTATACAATACAGAACTATAAATACTGGCCAGAGTAATGAGGCAAGAAAAATAAAGAAATCCAAATTAGAAAAGAAGTAAAATTATCTCTGTTCACAGATAATATGGTCTTATATGTAAAAAAACCCCAAAAGACTCCATAAAAATGTTAGGACTAACAAATTAAGGAAAGTACCAGGATATTGTCACACAAAAATCAAGAGCATTTCTTTTCTCTTTTTTTTTTTCTTTTTTTCGGGGGGGGTGGGGGAAAGGCAAAGGGAGAGGGAGAGAAAGAATCTTAAACATGCTCCACGCCCAGCACAAAACCCAATACGGGGTTTGATCTCACAATCCTGAGAACATGACCTGAGCCAAAATCAAGAGTCAGACACTTAACCGACTGAGCCACCTAGACGCCCTCAACAGCATTTCTATATACCATCAATGAACAATCATGAAAGGAAATTATAAAACAATTCCATTTTTAACAGCATCAAAAAGAATAAATTAACTTGGGAATGAACCAAGGAGGTGAAGGACTGGTACAATGAAAAGTACAAAATAATGCTGAATGAAATTAAAGACTGAAATAAATGGAAACACATTTCATGTTCATGGACTAGACACTTTTTTTTTAAAGATTTTATTTATTCATTTGACAGAGAGAAACACAGCGAGAGAGGGAACACAGAGAGAGTAGGAGAGGGAGAAGCAGGCTCCCCGCTGAGCAGGGAGCCCAATGTAGGGCTCGATCCCAGGACCCTGGGATCACGATCTGAGCCGAAGGCAGACGCTTAACGAATGAGCCACCCAGGAGCCCCTAGAACACTATTATTAAAATATCAAACTACCCAAATTTATAGATTCAGTGCAATTCTTTTCAAAATCCCAATGACATTTCTTGCAGAAATAGAAAAATCCATACTAAAATTTGCATGGAATCTCAGGGGACCCCTAAATAGCCAAACAGTCTTGAAAAAGAATGAAGCTGGAGGCCTTTCCTAAGTTCAAAACATACTACACAAAGCAAAAGTTATCAAGACAGTATGATACTGGCAAAAAGACAGACATACAGACCAATGGAACAGAAATGAGAGACCAAAAATAAACCCTTAACATATAGGTCAAATGATCTTTTACAAGGACACCCAGACCACACAGTGAAGAAAGAACAGTCTTTTCAACAGGTGCTATTGGGAAAAATGAATATTCACATGCAAAAGAATGAAGTCAGATTGTTCATACACCACAAATTAATTCAGAATGGATCAAAGACCTAAACATAAGATCTAAAACTATAAAGTTAAAAGAAAACATAGGACAAAAGCTTCAAAACACTGGATTTGGGAATGATTTCCTGGATATGAAACCAAAAGCCCAGGTAACAGAAGAAAAAACTGACAAATGGACATGATGAAAATTTAAAACTTTTGCACATCAATGGAAACTGCCAACAAAGTGAAAAAGGAATCTATGGAACGGCAGGAAATATTTGCAAATTGTGTCTGATAAGAGATTAATATACAGAATATATAGACCATTTCTAAAACTTAAGAACAAAAAACCCAATTAAAAAATGGATGAAAGACTTGAATAGGTATTTCTCCAAAGAAGATACAACATTGGCCAATAAGCACAGAAAAACATGACTTACACCACTTATCATCAGGGAAGCCTCCTATGAGATACTACACCTCATTAGGACAGCTACTATTAAAAACAGTAACAACAACAAAAAGCACTGGTGAGGATCTGAAGAAACTGGAAACCTTGTGTAAATTGTCAGTAAAATGATAGAGCCATTGTGGAAGATAATATGGTGGTTCCTCAAAAAATTAAAAATAGAACTACCATATTACCCAGGCGCCTGGGTGGCACAGTCGGGTTGAATGGCCAACTCCTGTTTTAGGCTCAGGTCGTGATCTCAGCGTCATGAGATCAAGCCCTGCATCAGGCTGTGCTCAGCGTGGAATCTGCATGGGACTCTCCCTCCCTCTGCCCCTCACCCATGCATGCTCTTGCACGCATGCTCTCTCTCTCTCAAAGTAAATAAATAAATCTTAAAAACAATTATATTACCCAGCAATTTCAGTTCTGGGCATATACTAAAAAAGACTGAAAGCATGGTCTTGAAGAGAAATTTACAGACCCATGTTAACAGCAACACCATTCATTATAGCTAAAACCTATAAGCAACCCAAGTGTCCATCAAAAGATAAATGGAGGCACCTAGGTGGCTCAGTCAGTTAAGCATCTGACTCTTGATTTCAGTTCAGGTCATGATCTCAAGGTCGTGAGATCGAGCCCTGCGCTGGGGCTCTGTGCTCAGCAGGGAGAAATATTAGGTTTGTGTTTGATGAGTTTTTAATATAAATACAAAAACGAAAAGCATGATACTTCAAAAAGAAGCATCAGACTTAATTAAAATCGAAAATACTTCTGCTCTGCAAAAGACATTATTAAGAGAATGAAAAGACATACCACAGACTGGGAGAAAATATCTGAAAAACACATATCTGATTAAGGACTACTACTCACTACCTACAAAGAATTCTTAAAACAACTCTTATTAACAACCAAAATTTTAAAAGAGAAAAAGATCTGAACAAACATGTCAACAAAGAAGATACACAGGTGGCAAATAAGCATCTGAAAAGATGCTTCACATCACTGTCATCGGGAATATGCAAAGTACAACAATAATGAGATACCACTACACATCCATTAGAATGGCTGAAATCCAAAACACAGGCCAGTATGTGAAGCAACACAAACTCATTCATTCCTGATGAGAATGCAAAATGGTACAGCCGCTTTAGGAACCTGTATGGCAGTCTTTTATTACAAACTAAACATACTCTTACCCTAAGAGTTCTCAATCATGCTCCTTTGGTACTTACCTAAACTAGCTGAAAACCTTTGTCTACACAAAAATCTACACATGAATGTTTAAAGCTGTTTTATTATTAACTGCCCAAAACTGGAATCAACCAAGACATCCTTCAACAAGTGAATGGATAAACTGTGGAACATCCATACAAGGGAACACATTTCATCAATAAAAAGAGATGAGCTATCAAGCCATGTAAAGATATGGAGGAACCTTAAATGGATATTCCAAAAAGTGAAAGAAGCCAGTCTGGAGAAGCCACATATTGCATAATTCCAACTATAACATTATAGAAAAGGCAAGACTACCAACACAGCAAAAAAATCAGTGGCTTCCAAATGTTCAGGGATATGGGGGAAGATGAATAGGTGAAGCACAGGGTATTTTTAAGGGTTACGAAACTGTTCTGTAGGATACCGTAACGATGAATCCATAACATTATGCTTTTGTCAAAACCTACAGACCAGTACAACACAAAATGAACATTAAAGCAAACTATGGACTGCAGTTAATAACATTCAAAACTGGTTCATTAATTGTAGCAAAGATACCACTCTAATGCAAGATGTTAATAACAGAGAAAAAATGTTTTTTGGGGGGTTGGGGGCATGGCACACATGGGAGCTCTATGCCATATGCTCAATTTTTCTGTAAACCTAAAATTATTCAAAATATTCATCAACAAGTATTGGTGAGGATGTAGAAAAACTGGAACTCTTGTGCACTGCTGATGGAATTATGATACAACCATTACATGCATGAAATACTGTGAAGGTTCCTTGAAATAATAAAAATAAAACTATCAAATATGATCCAGCAATTCCACTTTTGAGTATATATACCCAAAAGAATTTAAAGCCAGGTCTTGAAGAGATATTTGCATATCCATATTCACAGCAGCCTTATACAAAACAGCCAAGAGGTGGAAGCAACACAACTGTCCATCAGCTGATGAATGGACAAACAAAATGTGGCATATACATACTAAGAAGAATTATTCGGCCTTAAAACGGAAAGAAATCCTGCCACATGCTACATGAATGAACCATCAGGACATACTGTGTCAAATGAGGCAGTCACATTAAGGACAAATATGTACATTTCACTTTTTATGAAGTATGTAAAAGTAGTGAAATTGATAGTAAATGAAAGTCAAATGGCGTTTAAAAAGGAGAGGAGGAGAGACACCTGGGTGGTTAGTTAAGTGTTTTGATTCTTGATTTCAGCTCAGGTCTTGATCTCAGGGTTGTGAGTTCAAGCCCCGTACAGGGCTCCAAAAAAAAAAAAGGAGAGGGGCAGGAACTGTCGTTTAATGTTTCAGATTTGCAAGATGAAAAAGTTCTGAAGATCTGTTTCACAACAGTGTGAATATACTTATCATTAATGAATTGTACACTTAAAAAAAACTGTGCTAGCAATGTCCACAATAGCCAAACTGTGGAAAGAGCCAAGATGTCAGTCAGAGAAAGACATGTATCATATGACCTCACTGATATGAGGAATTCTTAATCTCAGGAAACAAACTGAGGGTTGCTGGAGTGGTGGGGGGTGGGAGGGATGGGGTAGCTGGATGATAGACACTGGGGAGGGTATGTGCTATGGTGAGCACTGTGAATTGTGTTAAGACTGTTGAATCACAGACCTGTACCTCTGAAACAAATAATACATTATATGTTAAAAAAAAAGAAGAAGATAGCAGGAGGGGAAGAATGAGGGGGGGAAATCGGAGGGAGAGATGAACCATGAGAGACGATGGACTCTGAAAAACAAACTGAGGGTTCTAAAGGGGAGGAGGATGGGGGGATGGGTTAGCCTGGTGATGGGTATTAAAGAGGGCACATTCTGCGTGGAGCACTGAGTGTTATACGCAAACAATGAATATGGAACACTACATCAAAAACTAATGATGTAATGTATGGTGATTAACATAACATAATAAAATTTTTTTTTAAAAAAAGCAAACCGGATGGAAGAAGATATTTGCTAAACATATAGAGGAGAATGGGATCATATACATAATACAGAATCAATATCCACTCCCCCAAAAGACACACCACATAATAAAAAAGACAGCATGATGGAAATACTGTAAAAAAGACACTTCACAAGAAACCAAAATGGCCAATCAAGATATGAAACAGTTCTCAATCTCATCTGTATTCAAAAGAATACAAATTTAAAATACCAATAAAGTAACAATACCAGATTGGCTAACAATTTTTAAATCTGACTACTATTTTTGAGGAAGTGTAACTCGAGAAATTCCCATAAATGACATCTGGGACCATAAAATGGTATAGTAGCCTCTTTGTAAAAGTTTTGCATTATACTTAAGTTGAAGATATAAATACATTAAACCCAAAATTCCTAGATACAAACCCAAAAGAAATACATGTGCATATGTATGTACTATGAGACAGGTAAAATATTCCCAGAATCATTTTTTATAACAGCCAAAGACTGCAAACAATCCATCAATTAGAGAAGAGAGAAACTGTGACATATTAGTACAGTGAAATACTACAGAGCGAAGGAAATGAACAAACTACAGCCATACATAATACAGATGAACCAATATAATGTTGAGGGAAAAGGTAAGACACAAAAGACAACGTCCTGTATGATTCCATTTATGTAAAGTTCACTATCAAACATAACTAAACTAATATATTTGAGCAGTGCACACTTAGTAACATATAAAGAAAACCAAGAAAATTATTACACAAAAATGATAGCAGTTATCCCCATGAGAGAAGGAGGCAGTAGTAATTTGGAAGGGCCAGGTCGTAAGGCTCCTGGGGTACTACTAGCAGTGCTCTATTTATCTCTTGACCTTTCGAAGAGTGATCTCATGGTTGTTCTCTTTGTAGTAATTGGCTAAACTGTGCAATTATGTTTTATACACTTTTCTGCATATAAGTTATTTTCATAATTTTAAAAGGTTTTATATTAATGTTTAAAAATTAATCTCAGGGTGCCTGGGTGGCTCAGTCGGTTAACGCATCCGTCTGGCTCTTGATTTCAGCTCAGGTCATGATCTTAGGGTGATGAGACCGAGCCCCACACTGGGCTCCACACTGGATGTAGAGACTGCTTAAGACTCTCTCCATCTCCCTCTCTCCCCCCACCCAATTCACTTGCTCTCTAAAAAAATAGAAAAATAAAACACACAAATTTTCATTTTTTATTTGCCCAAGTCAACTAATTTTAATGTTTTTAATTATCTGACTTCAAGATTATAACTGTGATGATTAACTTGAAATTCATTACTACAAATATACTGTATAGGCAGAAATGAACCTTACACATTTGTTTCCATATCTAATCACAGTTAATTCGGAGTAACAAAACCTACTGTTGTCTTTTAAGACAATTTTTCTTCCTTTAAATATAGGTAAAGGTACTCATTGGGACCATAATTTATTTATCACCTGAGTTCAACAGATTCAACAATCAGCATGTGATTATCACAGGAGAGCCTTAAAAAAAAAAATTTACTTGATATTGACAGCAGATCACTTTTAAACTGCAAGACCACTAGAGGTCATCAGAGCAAAACATTCAACATTGAACTAATTACCAGCCTCAAGTTATTTCACAATTACTATAGTTTCCAATGTTTCTAAAATAAGAGTATCTTGCTTAAAATAAAGAAATAAATTACTTAACAAAATCTCTTTTGAGGCACCTGGGTGGCTCAGTTGTTAAGCGTCTGCCTTCGGCTCAGGTCATGATCCCAGGGTCTTGGGATGGAGCCGAGACCTGCATCGGGCTCCCTGCTCCAGGGAGGCCTGCTTCTCCCTCTCCCACTCCCCTTGCTTGTGTTCCCTCTCTGGCTGTGTCTCTCTGTGAAATAAATAAAATCTTTAAAAAAAAAATCTACTTTACTCTAAGAGTTTTCTTACTTTAAACAAAACTTAAATGCTAACACTAGAGACAGGTCAGTTTTGTTTAATGATTATTAAACATGCTCTACAACTTTTTGGAAAACTGACAATATACTTAGAGACTATAAAACCATCAACAAGCAAATTTTAACATCCCAAGGAATTAACAAAGTTAATTCTTAAATACTTTATGTAGAGAAGCAAATTAAAGAAAAAACAGGTTATAGCAACTATTAATAAATTCAAGACACCACTATTTAAAATAGTAGGCTCTCAGCAGCTCTATTCTGCCCACAGGTCCTGTTCCTGTGCTATTAATAAAAACACCTTTTGGGGGCACCTGCGTGGCTCAGTCAGTTGAGTGGATGCATTCAGCTCGGGTCAGGATCTCAGGGTCCTGGGATCAAGCCCCAAGTTGGGCTCCCAGCTCAGAGCGGAGTCCGCTTCTCTCTCCCACTCCTACTGGTGTTCTAATAAATAAGATATTTAAAAATAAACAAACACCTTCCGGCACATTAATTAATTAAAATAAAATAGGCTCTCAACAAGTATTAGTACCCTCTCCCCTAATGATCAATTGAAATTATAAAAGTGGTTCTATTCCAAGCACTTAAATATCTGGAATTAAGCAAGGGTCAGCCAGCTATAAATAATATAAAAGTATAAAGACTCAGCTGACCCACTGACATTTTACATAAAATGAAATAGAAAATAATTCATTTAATACAGAGGTTTCAAAACCTAGGTAATTATCAGAATCATTAAGGAACTTAGATATTAAAACAGACATTAAACTTAGCCTCATAATTCAGTATGGTGAGGCACTACACAGAAAGCTTTGTATAATCATCTAGTGATATAAAAGCTGTTCCCCACTTAACAAGGTGGACTCAAACGGCATACTATGCTTTCAAGAATAAACAAAAAGCCTGCTCGCAATAGCTTAGAAAGTTTTCACAAAAATAACTTTCCAGGGCACCTAGGTGGCTCAGTCAGTTAAGTGTCTACCTTCAGCTCAGGTCATGATCCCAGGGATCCTGGGATCAAGGCCCCGTGTTGGGCTCCCTGCTCAGTGGGGAGCCTGCTTCTCCCTCTCCCTCTGCCACGCCCGTGCCCCCCCATGCTCTCTCAAATAAAATCTTTCCAAAAAAAATAACTTTCCAGTATTATAGACTGGTAAGAATTCTAGAGAAAAGAGAAACACTAAAAATTACTAAGATTTCCAGAGGCAAATAAAATCCGTATTTTGTTATCTCTTCTATCAGAGACTAAAACAAAAGTTAATAAAAATACCACTCCATGCTCAATAATCCCAATGTCATTTTTCATGGTTAATAGTTGGTTTAAAGCATAAGAGATTTTCAACTATCAACTCTGTTCTATTAAGTTCTCATTTATCTGGTATTTGAAAGCATTATGTTCTAGGTAAGCCCATTTTCCATAAACAGAGGAAGTATAGCCCCCCTTTAAGTATAAACCTGTAAGCCATTTTAATGAACTCTCTAAAAACATGTTTACTGACATAGTAACTACTTTGTAAATCTGTTATAAATTACATCCCATACAAGTTCAGAAAAAACTCCAAAATAATGCAAAAGAGTAACATGGTATCAATAGTACTTATTCAGAATCTGGGGAACAAAAGACTGACACATGCCTTGAGCTGCACAGAGCCACTTCTCCTATCAAAATACTACACTTAAAACATTCTACCAACTGGGGCGCCTGGGTGGCTCAGTCATTAAGCGTCTGCCTTCGGCTCAGGTCATGATCCCAGGGTCCTGGGATGGAGCCCCACGTCGGGCTCCCTGCTCGGCGGAAAGCCTGCTTCTCCCTCTCCCACTCCCCCTGCTTGTGTTCCCTCTCTAGCTGTATCTCTCTCTGTCAAATAAATAAATAAAAGTTAAAAAAAAAAAGTCTACCAACTTTTTTTTAAAGATTTTATTTATTTATTGGGGGGGAGGTGGGGGAACACAAGCTAGGGGAGGGGCAGAGAGAAGCAGACTCCCTGCTAAGCAGGGAGCCAAACATGGGGCTTGATTCCAGGACCCCAGGGTCATGACCTGAGCCAAAGACACTTAACCGACTGAGTCACCCAGATGTCCCTCTACCAACTTTTTATTTTTTATTTTTTTAAGATTTTATTTATTTTTTGACAGAGGGACAGCAAGAGAGGGAACACAAGCAGGGGGAGTGGGAGAGGAAGACGCAGGCTTCCCGCCGAGCAGGGAGCCAGATGTGGGGCTCAATCCCAGGACCCTGGGATCATGACCTGATCCGAAGGCAGACGCTTAACAGCTGAGCCACCCAGGTGCCCCCCTCTACCAACTTTTTAAAAGAGTTTTCTTGACTCTTGGTCAAGTTTATTATCTCTTTTATTGAAGTACTAGCAACAAGCTTCCCTCTTCCCTCAACGATTCTATTTTGTAGCAAGTGAAGAATCCAAATTATATCTAAGCTAAGGATGAATAAACTCCACTACTTATAACATATTTTATTGTTACTTATGTATCTTTGAAAAGAGAATGAAATTCTTTTTGAGATATGGCCAGGTATAAATTTTTTAAAAAGTGACTAAGTGGAAAAGGCTTCTATATATAAGTGACTTTCAGCTTTTGTTTTTTTTTTTTTTCTGCTGACAAGATTCTTCAGGAAAGCCAATAATGATTATGTTGACTAAGTATAATACTATGTTCTCAAGACTGGTATGTTTCTTAAAACCTTTTTTAATTTTTTTATATCTCCCAGGAGATATTTCAAATTTTATAGTAAAAATAAAGATTACAAATAGGGTGCCTGGGTGGCTCAGTTGGCTGGGCGACTGCCTTCGGCTCAGGTCATGATTCCAGAGTCCCGGGATTGAGTCCCGCATCGGGCTCACTGCTCAGCGGGGAGTCTGCTTCTCCCTCTGACCTTACCCCTCTTGTGCTCTCTCTAATAAATAAAATCTTCAAAAAAAAAAAAAGATTACAAATAATAAAAAATAATCTTATAAGCGAATTTTCAAGACCAGCAACTCTGAGGCGTCTAGGTGGCTCAGTTGGTTAAACGTCTGCCTGCGGCTGGGGTCATGATCTAGGGTCCTGGGATCAAGCCCCGCACTGGGCTCCCTAGCGGGGAGCCTGCTTCTCCCTCTCTCTCTGGCCTGCTGCTCCCCCTGCTTGTGCGCTCTCTCTGTCAAATAAATAAATAAAATCTTTAAAAATTTAAAAAAAAAACAGCAGCTGAGGGGAATTTATTACTCTCTCAAGCACTTTTTTAGTCCTCAATTAAGGAAATTTCTAACCAGGTAAGCTACTTAAAATCATTATAAATTTTGAGATACTAATGTGAAAAAAAAAGACATGCTTAGCTGTGAATTTGACTAGCAGAGGTCTACATTCCTTTACCCAAACCCTTCAGGCCAGATGTGTTCTGGAATTTATTACTGAAGTGTATATACTACATATTAGGTAACACACCTCATTGACTGCCAACTGCGGCAGTAACAAAATCAAACAAATACAACAAAGTATATGACTTTTCAGTAAGTGGGATAAAGACTATAAATAGCTTTGTATCACTTCAGATAAGGTTCCTGCCATCAATTAGTTAACAAAAACCTTTTGATTATCAGAATTTCGGGACTTGAGAATTGTAAATTGAAAAGGAGGAATAATAACCATCACAAGTATCTGTCAAGTATGCTATGTACCAAACAGTTTTAAGTATTTAAGTGTATGAACTCATTTACTCCTTAAAATGATCCTGAGTAGGTATTATTTTCCCCGCGTTACAGAAGAGACAAATCGGGTACAAAGGGGTTAAGAAACTTGGCCAACATCCTAATAATAGCAGTGAGACCCTAAGATTTGAATCTAAGCAGTCTCACTCTAGAGCAGCTTCTCCTGATCACCAAACTACACACTATAAAGCTGCTCCACAGAGTGGGGAGAGAAAATCAGGTAGAGAAATAATGTCAGGGTTGACAATCTCATGATACTACCAGGTCCCCTCCCAAACCCAAGGTAGACATCATAACTGTGCCTCAGTAGTGTTAGAAAAGAATTCACATAAGTAACGTAGGCTCTAGGCAGTCATGACAAAACTTTATGAACCAGCAAACAGGATGCAAAATATCTGCCAATCCAATTTCATACTAAGAAAATCAAAACACTAAACAAAATCAAGTGTCCTTGTTTTGCCACTAATTAAACAAATGTCACTAAAACATAAGCTCCACAAAATTATGGATATTTCTCTTGTTCACTGATGTATTCCTTTTTTTTTCACTGATGTATTCCTATTACCCAGGATAGTACATGGCATAAGTAAAAACTCAGTAAATATTCGTTGCTGAAAAAATGAAGTCATAATTAGTTTCTCAGTTTCCTCAGTTGTAAAATATTGGAATGACCATATGTATATAATTTCTAGCTAAATCTTAAACCTGGAAGTATCTAATTCATCTACAGTAAATGACAATACTTTAAAAACAACACTGAGACATTTTATACATGCATAAAGGAAGAACTCACTTCGGTTAAGCAAGTGTTTGTGATTCCAGAAATTCTGTTCATCTAGTCTATGTTAATTCAGTACATTAATGATCAAAATTAAGATACTTAAGACATTTAAAACTCAGCATGAGGGGCTCCTGAGTGGCTCAGTCAGTTAAGCATCGGACTCTTGATTTTGGCTCAGGCTGAGATCGAGCCCCAAGTCGGGCACCATGCTCAGGGTGGAATCTGCTTTTCCCTCTCCCTCTGCTCCTTCCCTCGTTCACTCCACAAAATAGGAGGTCTCCAATTTTGCCCACTTGTGACCAAAGTCCCTGGTATGGGCAAGATAGTCAGAACCCCTATTTACAGGTGGTGGGTCAAAAGCACAGATGACAATCTGCATTGGCAATTAGCACCCGAAGTGGGGGAGGGGAGTGGAGTGTGTTTTGTAGGACTGAGCCCTTAAACCTGTGGGATCTGATGCTATCTTCAGGTAGATACTGTCAGAATTGAGTAGAATTGCAGGACACCCAGCTGGTATCACAGAAATGCTTAATGTTTAAAAAAACCCCACATTTGGGATGCCTGGATGGCTTAGTTGGTTGAGCGTCTGCCTTCTGCACTGGGCTTCCTGCTCAGCGGGAAGCCTACTTCTCCCTCTGCCTGCTGCTCCCCCTGTGCACTCTCTGACAAGTAAATAAATAAAATCTTAAAAACACACACACACAGGGTGCCTGGGGGTTAGGCGACTGTCTTCGGCTCAGGTCATGGTCCTGGAGTCCCGGGATCGAGTCCCACATCGGGCTCCCTGCTCAGCAGGGAGTCTGCTTCTCTCTCTGACCCTCCTCCCTCTCATGCTCTATCTCATTCTCTCTCTCAAATAAATAAATAAAATCTTTAAAAAAAAAAACCACACACACACACACACACACACACACACACACACACACACACTTGGTGTCTGAAATGAAGTACAGCTGACCCACAAACAACAGTAGTTTGAGCTGCATGGGCCCACTTATAAACAGATTTTTTTGACAAATATTATACAATATTGTTAAATGTACTTTCTTTTCCTTATGATTTTTTTTAAAGATTTTATTTATTTATTTGACAGAGAGAGAGACAGCGAGAGAGGGAACACAAGCAGGGGGAGAGGGAGAAGCAGGCTTCCTGTGGAGCAGGGAGCCCGATACGGGGCTCAATCCCAGGACCCAGGGACCATGACCTGAGCCGAAGGCAGATGCTTAAGGACTGAGCCACCCAGGCGCCCCTCTTTTCCTTATAACTGTTAACATTTTCTTTTCTCTAGCTTATTTTATTATAACAATACAGTATATATATAATACATACAACATTGTTAACTATGTTATCCATAAGGCTTCCCTTCAACAGTAGGTTATTAGTAGTGAAGTTTTGGGGGAGTCAAAAGTTAAATGAGGATTTTCAACGATGCAGGGGTCAGCACCTCCTAACCCCTGCAAGGTTCAAGAGTCAACTGTACTGATAAACTATGGATAGCACAGGAGATACAGATGAGATGAGTTTTTCCTCACAGGGGCAGTCTCAGATTTTGCTCAGAAATGATGTGCATTTGGCTGAAACACCTTCAAGAACCCAAGCATTTATCAGGAATCTGAAAATTACAGTAGTAGCTATACATGATATATTTGCAAATAAGATGAGAACCTAATCTAAAAAGTTAATAAACCTTTTACCTAATATCATTACTCCTATATTTCTTTTACTTTCTGTACTATGCAGACAGTAAATTCTTTGAAAACATAGGCCACAGTTATAGCCCTCCGATACCACCTTAACATCTTGCAAATCGCATTTTCCATTCTGTATAATGCAGTGCCAACTAAATATGTGTCGAATAAATTAATGTTTCTCTGAGTCTAAGAAATAAAAAAGTATCATTCACTCTGGCTCACACATACTTTAATGTAACTGAGATACAAAGCCCCACTACTAAATCAAAGGTATCAATGATTTTTTTCAGGAGTAAACTGTGCTACTTAATTAGAATTTGTTAACAGATGCTCAAGTCAGAGGGGGAAAATGCTGAATTTTAACACACACATTTTCTCTCTCTCTCTCTCTCACACGCATGCGCGCGCATAGCTTACACTGTGTAGTGTTTCTCAAATCCACAAAGCTGCTCTAGCCATTAATTCTTCTATGCTGTTTATGCCAATTCCTACATTTAATGAGTTATGGATATTCTTGCTAGTACACCATATTTTCAGTTATTTACTCTTAGTTTTACCAAATATATTTACTAAACAAATATATACAATACAAAGTACAAATTTGCTGAGCCACAGTAAAACAAAATTAAAGCATATAACTGGTGATAAAACCACAAAACTGGGACAGAATATAAATTTTCTCTTTTTAAATGTCTAGACTCTAAAGAGTAAGATTAATAAAGGAAATGAATCCTGTGCAATTATAGACTTAATGATGACAATAATGATAAGTTATACCAAGAAACAGAAATAAAGCCCAGAGATAAGAACATCTATGTCATTCCAATTCAGAAATGTGGACCTGAGACAGGACAAGAAACTACAAATTTAGGAGACTCCTTTACATATTTCAAAAAAAGAAAAATCCTGGCTCAATGATCCAAGGAGCTAAACAGAGGTAATGTGACAGCAAACCAGAGTGTTAGGGTACTCTACTAGAGTCTTTAAGGGTACAAGACTCTTAAGAGATAGCACAAACTTGGTATTTTTTAAGGGGGGGGGGGGAGGACGACACACCTTCCTTAACCTGTAAGTTTATAAGAAAAGTGCCAGAAAATGTGACCATAACTGTCAGCCTAAAACGGACACTGCACAGGAGATTCCATCTGTGACAATACTAGAAAAGGAAGTAACTGGGATTAAGATAATTAATTATGACTTAGTCTACCTCAAATAATATAAGAAAGAGAATACAATGACCAGCTACTTTGGGGTTAAGTTAGCTATATTCCTAGGCTCTATTTTCATCAGCCTACGACCAGATATGATCATACTGGATGGCTTTGTTAAACAAGGAAGCCACTAGACTGAGTTGGCTTTAATGCCTTAGTAGCCTACATAAGCAAACCAAAACCTAAACCTGTAATGCCTAAAGGTTAAGAAATCCAAACCTAGGAACAACCAATCACGAACAGCCAACAAGGCTTTCCCAAATAATGCCACCTCCTTGTTAATTGGAGGTGAACTGGAGCTGAATCCTGTCTGCAGAGCCCTCGTAACAATTTCTGGTTTGCTGGTGCTCAATTTGAATTGATCTTTGTACAAATAAACCCAAAAATTTAACAGCCTGCAGTTATATTGAAGGTAAGGTGAAGGAGGGCAAAGAGGAAACCTCCTTCTCCATTACATTTGAAGCTGCCTGAACAAAAGAACTTGTGTTCACTTTTATGTCATCCAGAGTGCCCTACACATACTAGAGATTTGTTTAAATATTGGTTCTGCTGCTTATTCTTGCAACAATTATTTACAGAGTGCTTCCTATGGTTTTAGGGATACAGTGATGCACAAAAGGACAATACAATCCTACTCTCACAGAGCTTATAGCCTACTATAGGAGAAAGAGTAAACAGATCAGGCCTGTGCAATGCAGCTCAATAAATATGATAAAGGAAGTTCACCACACAGGAGGAGGACCTAATTTATACTTGCAGGCTCAGAGATGATTTCCCAGAGGAAATAACAGCTAAATTCTCAATTGAAGAGAAAATAGTTCAAACAGGAGAGGAACTGTTCCATGCAGAGAGAACAGCATGTGTGAAGGCCTGAGGGGAAAGAGGACACACTAACTTTACCAGAATTTAAAGAAACAAAGCATGACTAGAACTTTATATGTCTCAGGGGAGAGGGGTAGAAGAGAGGAAGGAGACGAGATACCAGGGAGATAAAGCTGGAAGCCACGTCGTAAAAAGACTTATTAGAAAAATACCACTAAAAAGCCATATGTATCTGAATATATCAGTATGTTATATATAGTATAACATACATAATATAAAAAAAGTTATGAAGATCTCTTAAATATTCTCCAACACAACAGCAGAGGTAATAGTATAGAAAAAGCTCAAGAGCAACAAATGACCTGATACAAAAACGGGCCGATCTGAATAGACCAAAATGATATACAAATGGCCAACAAGCATATGAAAAGACAGTCAACATCACTGATCATTAAAGAAATGTAAGCCAAGCTACAACAACCTCAGAACTGTTAGAATGACTACTTAAAAAAAAAAAAGGGGGGGAGGAAAAAAAAAGAAAAAAAAAGAGAAAAAAATAACAAGTGTTGACAAAGATATAGAGAAATTGAAACTTGTCCCTTGTATGCATCACCTAGCTTCCAAAGAATATCAAATTTGATTATCTTCTTTCACCTCACCTTCCCTCTACCTTTTCCCCTTCTCCCACCCCCAGTGATATATTTTAAAGCAATTTCCAGATATCTTATTTCACCCATAAATACTTTTGTGTACTTTGGTAACAAATGAGGGTATTTCATTTATATGAACAAACTGCCATTACCACACCTAGTAAAATTAACAGTGATTCTTTGTATTATCAAATAGCCAATCCAGGGGTGCCTGGGTGGCTCAGGTGGTTAAGTGTCTGACTCTTAATTTTGGCTCAGGTCATGATCTCAGGGTTATGAGATTGAGCCCCACATTGGGCTCCCCAACTCAGCACAGTCTGCTTGAGATTCTCTTCCTCTGTCCCTCCACCCACTCTCTCTCTCAAATAAATCTTTAACAAAAAATAGCCAATCCATATTCATATTCCCCCAAGTGTCTCATCAACATATTTTTACAGATTTTTAAAATCATATCAGATGGTTATGTCTCTGAAAGGTAAAGAACCTTGGGGAACCTGGGTGGCTCAGTTGGTTAAGCATCTGCCTTCTGCTCAGGTCATGATCTCGGAGTCCTGGGATTGAGCCCCATGCAGAGCTCCCTGCTCAGCGGGGAGTCTGCTTCTCCCTCTACCCCTTCCCCTGGCTTGTGCTCTCTCTCAAATAAATAAAATCTTTAAAAGGGGGGGCGGTTGAAGAATCTAACTGCGTGGAGAATTTTAAGTGAAAAAAAGGAACACAGGAATAGAAAATATAATGCTGAGGGGAAAAAAAGACACCAAAGAGTACTTACTGTAAAACTGCAATGTTAAAATATAAAATAGGTAAAAGTAATCTGTGATGATGAAAGTCAGATTAGTAGTAACTTCTGGTTGGGAGTGGTGACAAAGTAAGAACAAAATAGACACATCTGGGGCACTAGTAATATTCTCCATCTTGAGTCATTGTGACACTGGTGTATAAGTTTGTAAAAATTCATCAAATTGTATATTTAAGATCACTATACTAAATGGATGTTATACTTCAAGTTCAGGGAAAATATACTAAAATATCACTCATCTTTTTGAGTATTTATATTTTTATATAAAGTATCACCTACCACATACATATCCTAACACCAAAATATTAATATGGTTATCTCTAGATGGTGAGGTAAGTCATTTGCATTTTCTTTTCTAGGCTTTTCTACAGTCTCCCCACAAATAAAAGTAAAACATTTTAAAATTAAGAATATTGCTATCAGGGCGCCTGGGGGGGCTCAGTCAGTTGGGCATCTGCCTTCGGCTCAGGTCATAATCCCAGGGTCCTGGGACTGAGCCCAGTGCATTAGGCTCCCTGCTCAGCAGGAGGCGTGCTTCTCCCCCACCCCCGGCTTTTACTCTCTCTTGCTCTCACACTCTCTCTCTCAAATAAATAAATAAAGCCAAAAAAAAAAAATATTGCTATCAATCTAAACATTCCCTCTAAAACATTCATTTATCTTCTCCTCACATTGATAAAAATATACATAATTTTTTTCTCCCACACAATTTGTCTTCCTACTCCACATTGCAGGTTTTAAACAGCTCTGTTACTAGTCAAAACAAATGAGTATTAAAATCCAAGTTTTCATCCCTGGCTAGAAAGAAATAGAGAGCTTATAGTATACTTAGGATGCTCAATGTACTGGTCTAAGCACTGGGGATATATATACATATACACACACACACACCCTGTTTTCAATTTAGATGCCAGTACATTCCTGCCTGACATGTCACTCTTCTGTTCAAAACTCTGCAATAGCTGCCCATCTCACTCAGAAAAGAAAGCCTGAGTCCTTACCATGGCCAAGAGAGTCTTATTAGTCTAGTCCTTTTTTATTTTTAACATCTCAGCTCTCCCCTCCTACCACTCTCCCCTACACTTCACTCTACCTCAACCATACTGATCACCCCTACTAGTTTCTGAACACATATAGCACCTACTTTTCTTGGGGCCTTGGTCGCAATGGCAGTGAGTTCTTCCACCACATAACTAACTCCCCCTTACCACATCTTTGCTCATATGTAGTCTTCTCAATGAGACCTATCCTAACTCTCCTTTCAAAAAGCACAAACTGTTCCACAGCCCTGTATACCCCCATCCCTTACTCTCTTTTTCTTCGTACAATACTTACAACTTTCTAACAATACTTTTCATTTATTCACATAATTTCACAATAACTTATTTATAGATTATCACTTCTCTCCTCCCACCCTCAGGCCAAATAAAAACTAAGTTCTGTGAGAGCAGGGATATTTGAATGTTTAGTTCTAGGTTATATCCCAAGCATTTTTTTTTTTTAATTTCCTTAAGTAATCTCTACACCCAATGTGGGGCTCAAACTCACAACCGGAGATCAAGAGTCCCACGCCTTTCCAAATGAGCCAACCAGCTGCCACTATCCCAAGCATTTAGAAGGTGTCTGGCAACTAGCAGGTAAGGAAAGGAGGGAAGAAAAAAGAAAAAAGAAAAGACCTGTGGAAGGTTTAATGACATACCCAGATGGGTGATAATTAGAAGGAAAATTACAATGGCAAATGATGTTTTATTGAAATTACAAATTAAAATTAGTGAAATATCTTCTCAAGAGTAAGGACTCACTCAGTAAAACTTCTACTGGTGTTCAGCACAATTCATCATATTTAGTTTTATACACATTTATATTCCCCTATTATAAAGTGTGTAAATTGTAGGGGTGCCTGGGTGGCGGTGGGTTAAGTGGCCGACTCTTGACTTTGGCTCAGGTCATGATCTCAGGGTCCTGGGATAGAGCCCCACATCGGGCTCCCCACTCAGCGGGATTCTCTTCCTCTGCTCCTTCCCCCACTCATGCTCTCTCAAATAAATAAATCTATCTTAAAAAGAAAAAGAAGCAGCAGCTATATGAAGGGTACACTGATGTGCTACCCAGATTCCCCTTCAGAAGTGAATAATTTCTGGGGCGCCTGGGTGGCTCAGTCGTTTTGGTTAAGTATTGGCTTTAGGCTCAGATCATGATCCCAGGGTCCTGGGATTGAGCCCTGCATGCTCCCTGCTCAGTGGGGAGTCTGCCTCTCTCTCTCTCTCTCTGCCCCTCCCCCTCTCCCTCTGCCCCTCCCCAGCTTGGGCACTTTCTCTCAGATAAATTAAAAAAAAAAAACTGAACAATTTCTTGTATAGCTGCTGGAAGTGCTGCTGGAAAACAGTCTTCACCTGTCATGGCCTTTTCAGGAATTGCCTCAATAAAGACAGGTGCCTGCCCAAGTGGCCTCCATCAAGTAACTGATTAAAACAGGGGCACAGAGGTGCCTGGGTGGCTCAGTTGGTTGGGCAGCTGCCTTCGGCTCAGGTCATGATCCCAGGACCTCGGGATCGAGCCCCGCATTGGACTTCCTGATCCACAGGGAGCCTATTTCTCCTCTCCCTCTGCCTGCAGCTCCCCCAGCTTGTGCGCTCTATCTCACTCTGTCAAATAAAAATTTTAAAAAATTAAAACAAAAACAAAAACAGGGGCATAAGGGCGCAGCACCTTCCCACAACTCTGGACAACTCTGAGAGTTATTCCAGCTTCAGAGCTCCCATGAAGTCAACTGTGGCTTTTGTTGATAGTACATTACAGCCCAACTTTTCCCTTCTGTTTCCTTTCCATTCTTTCTACAGATGTTGATCCTAAAAACATCCCCTAATAGACTTCTGCATGCAAATCACCATCTCAGTTTCCCCAGGGAAACTAACTTACAGCCACTGGTGATGGGAATGGTCCAAGAAAGCAGGCTCTACAGTGAAGTTTTGGAGTTGGATCACCTAGCTGCCCAGCTTCAGAGAAACCCATCACTGGTGATGAGCAGAACAGGGAGCCCCTTGCACAAAGTGGCAGTCAACAGTTACAACTTTCACTGTAGGTAAACTGGGTAGTTTTCCAGTGAAAGGGAATACAGACGTTGGCCAACCTTTTTTATTTTTATTTTTTTAAAAGATTTTTATTTATTGAGAGAAAGAGAGAATGACAGAGAGCATGAGAGGGAGGAGGGTCAGAGGGAGAAGCAGACTCCCTGCTGAGCAGGGAGCACGATGCGGGACTCGATCCTGGGACTCCAGGTTCATGACGTGAGCAGAAGGCAGTCGCTTAACCAACTGAGCCACCCAGGCACCCTGGCCAAACTTTTTTAAAGGACTAGATACTATTTTGTATTCTATTCTTATTTGTTGTTTTCATTTTTTAACTTTTTAAAAATGGGGTATAACAAAAACAGGTAGGCCCAGAACTGGATTTGACCTGCAAGCCATGGTTTGCCAAACCCTGCACTATAAGGTACAATGTATTAGGCATTTAAGAAATATAAGGAAAACAGTAATTATAAGGATCATGAAATTAGGCTGTCGTTACTAAAGGCAATTAACCCTCTGGAAAAAATGTAACAAGAGGTCAAAGTGAGTAATGGGGAATTAAAAACTAAATATGAAAGCCAGAAGGTTCTTTGGTAGCATAAAAAGTCACTCATCTGTAGCAGCTAAGGTCACAGAAGGTTAAGGGGCAGGACCAGGTCTTAATCATGAGTAGCAGAGCTCCAAAGAAAGTTAAACTCTCAGAACAGGTCTGCTTTATCAAGGTTAAGGAATGAATAGAAAAAGAGAAAGACTTGGAACCCTGAAAAAACAGAATGGGGATATGGGTTGATTAACCTGAAAATCCTCAACCCTCAGGTCCCCCTGAGCCCCCTGAGCGTGGAGAAGGAACCTACACACCCTAAGTCCTAGTGTTACTCTTATTAATAAGAGGAGCAGAGTAAAGACCTCTGAAATTCTCTCCTTCATGAAAGATATTACAACAGAAGTTCTAAGAATCATCTTTTCCAAACTGTGGAAATTACAAAGCACTGCAGCTACCTAGGGAGTGTTTATTCAACAAATATGGCTGAATTCTGTTAGGACTGGCAAGCTCTGCCACTTTGTCATTTGCCCTATTCTCCTTACATCCCAGTTCCATGTAGCCATGGAAAACCAACAGCCTGCAATTACAGTGAAAATTCGCAGCCACTAGAGGGGCCAGAATAGGATTGGAGCTCCTTCAAAGTCACACTCCCAGAGAACTGCCATTATTTGACCCATCTGGCAGTTCCCCGGAAGACTCTACTCTAGCAAAGCTGTCTTTATTTGACCTGACTCAGCTCATCTAGTACAAATAGCCTTTTCTCTGGGTGCCTTTGTCCAAAAACAGTCAGAGGCAATTGTCAAACACTGTGGCCCTAAACTTTAGGCTCTGTACAAGCAGAAAAAGAATGCTAGAACAGAGGTGTAAACTGCCTGGCTGAGTGCTAAAGGCATGTACAAAACATACACATAGAGCCCCTTAGCAAAAACTGGAAGACTTACATGTTCCAGGCATCCAAGGAAATATCTGTCTATTCATGAGCTTACAGTAACCACATATGACAACAAAACACAGACTTTATGGTATGGTATTAATATCAGCAGTAAAGAATCCAGGGGGTGGGGGGAGAGCAGTCAATATAAACTATATCCCTAAGGAAACACAATTAACTTACTAGACTAAGATTTTAAAACAACTATTTTAAATGTTAAAACTAAAGGAAACCATGTCTAAAGAACTGAAGGAGAATATGAAAATGATGTGTCACCAAATTGACAATGCCAACAAAAATTATTTTTTAAACAATCAAATAGAAATTACAGATTTGAGAAATACAGTAACTAAAATGAAAAATTCAATAGATAGGCTCACAGTAGATATGTGCTGGCAGAAGAATCAGCAAATTTTGAAGGCAGTTCAACTGAGATTAGCCAGTCTGACAAAAATAAAGAATGAGGATAAATGAACAGAGTCTCAGAAACCTGTGGGATACCATTAGGATACCAATAAATGCATAATGGAGAGATGAGAGAGAAAAGGACAGAGTATTTGAATAAGGGCCCCAAATTTCCCAGTTTGATTTAAAAAAAAAATTAATATACACATCCAAGAAGCTCAATGGATTTCAAGGAGCCTAAACTGAAAGAGATTGGCTCAACACATCTCATGATCAAAACTGTTAACGGGGCGCCTGGATGGCTCAGTCATTAAGTGTCTGCCTTCAGCTCAGGTCATGATCCCAGGGTCCTGGGATTGGGCCCTGCATCCGGCTCCCTGCTCAGCGGGGAGTCTGCTTCTCCCTCTCCCACTCCCCCTGCTTGTGCTCTCTGTCAAATAAATAAAATCTTTAAAAACAAAAAAAGTCAACAGTCAGCAAGAAAAGGAGTATCTTGAAAACATCAAGAAAAAAGCAACTTATCACAAACAAGATTAACAGCTGATTTCTCAGAGAAACCATGGAAGTGGTAGAATGATATATTCACAGCAGTGAAAGAAAGAGTGTCAACCAAGAATCTATATCCAACAAAACTGTCCTTCAAAACTGAAGGAGAAATTAAGACATTCCTGATAAACAAAAACTGAAAAAGCTTGCTAGTAGACTTGCCCTAAAAAAAAATACTAAAAGGAGCCCTTCAGGGTAAAATGAGAAGCCACTAACCAGTAATTCAAATCCATATGAAAAATACAGAGCATCAGTACAGGCAACTTTTCAGGTAACTATAAAAAACACTGTATGTTCTTTGTTTGTAACTTTTTTTCCCCCCTCATATGTGATTTAAAAGAGGACCACATTCAGCAGATAGTTAGAAATGCGTTGGTAGTATACAATGGATAAAGATGTAATTTTTAGAGGCACCTGGGTGGCTCAGTTGGTTAAGTATCTACCTTTGGCTCAGGTCATGATCTCAGGGTCCTGGGATTGAGCCCCGCATTGGGCTCCTTGTTCAGCGGGGAGCCTATTTCTCCCTCTCCCTCTGCTGCTCCCCCTGGTATTCTCTAGCTCTCTAATAAATAAAATCTTTAAAAAATTAAAAAACTACAGTAAAAGAACAAGTTAAAATGGTACACAAAAAAAAAATTAATTAAATGGCCAGGGGCGCCTGGGTGGCTCAGTCAGTTAAGTGGCTGCCTTTGGCCCGGGTCTTGATCCCAGGGTACCAGGATCGAGCCCCACGTTGGGCTCCCTGCTCAGCAGGAAGCCTGCTTCTCTCTGTCTCTCCCTCTGCCTGCCTCTCTGCCTACTTGTGCTCTCTATCAAAAAATAAAATCTTTAAAAAATAAAATAAATGGTACACCAGAAAATATCTAACACAAAAGAAGACAATAATAAAGGAAAAGGGGGGGTGAGGAGGAGCGCGGGGCAGAAGACGCAGGTGGATGGATAGAGATCTTCCTTGCTTTCAGCAAATTTACAGCTGAGCCACAGAAGTAGAATTTAGCTTGGGAGAAGCCAAGTGGAGACAAGCAGAAGAAATTTAGGAGTGCACACCGTGTGCTTGGGCAGTCGAGGAAGGCTTCCTGAAGGAGGTGAGACTTGGTCTCACTGGTAGGGACCAGTGTGGTAAAGCCCCAGCGCCCTCACCATGGACTTCCAGCACCGCCCCAGGGGAAGACCGGGAGTAGAGGCGTGGCCTCCTCCTCGGAGAGCAACCGAGACCGCAGGGAGCGCCTCTGGCAGCTGGCCCTGGAGACCATCGACATCAACAACGACCCATATTTCATGAAGAATCATCTGGGCTCATATGAGTGCAAGCTGTGTCTGACCCTGCACAACAACGAGGGCAGCTATCTGGCACATACCCAAGGGAAGAAGCATCAGACCAACTTGGCCCGGCGAGCCGCCAAGGAGGCCAAGGAGGCCCCGGCCCAGCCAGCGCCAGAAAAGGTCAAGGTGGAGGTGAAGAAGTTTGTGAAGATTGGCCGCCCAGGCTACAAACTGACCAAGCAGAGGGACACGGAGATGGACCAGCAGAGCCTCCTCTTCCAGATTGACTACCCTGAGATCGCCGAGGGCATCATGCCCCGCCACCGCTTCATGTCTGCCTATGAGCAGAGGATCGAGCCTCCTGACGGGCGCTGACAGTACCTGCTCAGGGCCGCCGAGCCCTATGAGACCATCGCCTTCAAGGTGCCCAGCAGGGGAGATCGATAAGGCCGAAGGCAAGTTCTGGACTCACTGGAATCGGGAAACCAAGCAGTTTTTCCTGCAGTTTCACTCCAAGATGGAGAAGCCACCAGCCCCTCCAAGCCTCCCTGCTGGGCCTCCTGGGAAGAAGAGACCCCCCGCCCCCCCTGAGGAATGGTCTCCCCCCCCCCCGGCCGCCCCTGCCAGAGTCTTTGCCCCCGCCACCACCAGGAGGCCTGCCTCTGCCACCCATGCCGCCCAGTGGGCCTGCACCCTCAGGGCCTCCGGGCCCTCCCCAGCTGCCCCCCCCAGCTCCCGGTGTCCACCCCCCGAGCCCAGGAGTCCACCCCCCAACATCTGGGGTCCACCCCCCGGCACCAGTGGTCCACCCACCAACATCTGGGGTTCACCCATCGACTCCGGGCATCCACCCTCCAGCCCCAGGGGTCCACCCACCTGCTCCGGGGGTCCATCCTCCCCCATCTGCTGGGGTTCACCCCCAGGCTCCAGGGGTACATCCACCAGCTCCTGCAGTTCATCCCCAGGCCCCTGGGGTCCACCCACCAGCTCCTGGGGTCCATCCCCAGCCTCCTGGAGTTCACCCCTCAAATCCTGGGGTACATCCCCCAACTCCCATGCCCCCGATGCTGAGGCCCCCACTGCCCTCCGAAGGCCCTGGAAACATTCCTCCCCCTCCCCCAGCCAAATGAAAGGCAGCCCCTTCTCCAGGCAAGTCTGGTGTGTGTTTTCCTTCAGAGCTAAGTTTGGTGCTTTTGTATGGGGCTGTGTGGTGTCCCCACTGATCATTAAATGCCTTCCCCGAGGCCCGGCTTGCAAAAAAAAAAAAATAGTAATAATAATAATAATAATAATAATAATAATAATAAAGGAAAAGAGGAACAAAAGATATCTAATGTTCAGCAGTGATGTCTTCCCGTTTAAATAGTAATCTCTTACACACAAATCCATTCCTTATCACCCTTCTCTGCTTTACTTACCTCAATAGCACTCATCACCATCTGACCACCTTTATTTTCTTTCTCTACTCAATAGAATCTAAGCTTCAAGAGGGCAAGAGCTGTATCTTGTTTATAGCTTTATCCCCAAACACATGCCCATTGAGTAGGTGCTTAATAAAAAGCCAATGAATGAATAAATAAATGAACAATCAGTAGAAATAAGCCTTATGAGAAATGTCTCCCATTTTAAGAGCAGCCTACGAGGAAGGGCTATGTGTGCACATGTACAACTTGTAGACTTGGTAGCAAGAAGATAAAGAACTTCCCATCTGATGGGTTTCTATTTTCTCTGTTAAGTAGGAGGTAAAGACATCTGCTGAGTTAGAGGGGAAGGTGGAAGAGCTGAAGATTTACAGACAGCAACTAGCTGCTTTGCATGCTTCTGTTGAAAATTTCTGTATCAAATTCAAATTCTGATAGGTTTGATTGGGCACTGTTGCCTTAAATCAGCAGTCACATGATTTCATGTAAAATTGTTCACAAAAATTCATGCAGTCTTACCACTTCAAAAAATGTTCAAACTTTAAAAAAAAAATCAAAATAAGAAAATAAGCGCCTTGAATTCAGATTTTGAAAAGAACACTGTATCAAATGAAAACATGTATACCCTATAAGTACTGAATTTATCAATTTTTCTAAAGATTTTATTTATTTGACAAAGACAGAAAACACAAGCGGGGGAGCAGGAGTCAGAGGGAGAAGCAGGCTCCCCACAGAGCAAGAAGCCCGTTGTGGGGCTCGATCCCAGGACCCTGGGATTATGACCCAAGCCGAAAGCAGACACTTAACCAACTGAGCCACCCAGGTACCCTTGAATTTATCAATTTTAATACCAAGTAAAAATGAGTTACACCAAAAGAAATAAAAGCTGAGTCTTGAAGATATATTTGTACACTCATGTTTTAGCAGCATCATTCACACTAGTTAAAGGTATGTGCAATCCAAGTGTCCATCAACAGATGAATGGATAAGCAAACTGTGGCATATATATACAATGGAATATATTACTCAGCCTTAAAAAGGAAGGAAATTTTGACATATGCTACATGGATGAACCTTGAGGACATAATGCTGAGTAAAATAAAGCAGTCACAAAGAGACTAATACTGAATGATTCCACTTACATAACGTATGTAGTCAAATTCACTGAGACGGAAGGTAGGAAGGTGGGTTACCAGTAACTGCAGGGATGGAGAATGGGTAGTTATCGTTTAATGGGTACAGAGTTTCAGTTTTACAAGATGAAAAGAGTTCTGGAGATGGACTGTGGTGATGGTTGCCCAATACTAAAGTGTATACATAAAAATAGCTAAGATGATAAATTTTTTTAAAGATTTTATTTATTTGACGGAGAGAGCGAGAGAGCACAAGAAGAGGGAACAGCAGAGGGAGAGGCAGGCTCCCCGCCAAGCAGGGAGCCCTATGTAGGGCTCGATCCCAGGACCCTGGGATCATGACCCAAGCCGAAGGCAGACACTTAACCACCTGAGCCACCCAGGCGCCCAGCTAAGATGGTATTTATATTTGTATTTTAACACAATTTTAAAAATCGGGGTGGGGTGCCTGGATGGCTCAGTTGGCTAAGCATCTGACTCTTGGTTTCAGCTCAGGTAACCATCTCAAGGTCAGGAGATCAAGTTCCCAGTGGGGATCTGAGCTCAGCATGGAGTCGGCTTAAGATTCTCTCTCCTCCTCCCCCTCTGCTCCTTCCCCCACTCGCACATGCAATCCCTCTCTCTAAAATAAATATATCTTTAAATAAAATTGGGAGGAAAAAGTCAATTATAGTATATTATGTATTAAAGCACAGCAAAAAATGATATCCTGTTACTTTTAAAGAAAAAAACCACTTTTTTAGACACTGAATTTAAATCATCTGTACTTCATGCCATATGTTTGTTTATACCAAAGCACAACAGAAGCTAAGGCTTTGAGATACCCATTATCTCTGAGAATGGGACTTTAAAAAATAAACTGAACCGGGGCGCCTGGGTGGCTCAGTCGGTTGAGCATCTGTCTTGGGCTCAGGTCATGATCCCAGGGTCCTGGGATCGAGCTCCACATGGGGCTCCCTGCTCGGTGGAGAGCCTGCTTCTCCCTCTGCCTCTGCCGCTCCCCTTGCCTGTGCTCTCCTGCTCTCTGTCAAATAAATAAATCTTAAATAGACAAATAAATAAATTGAACCTAGTATGCAAAAACTAGGATTTAAGGACACCAGAAACAGTGAAAACAACAATACAGAACACAAAGACATGACAAACCAGAAAGATACAATATGGCTAAAAGAATAACTAAAGGAGAGTCAAGGACCTAAAGTTTATGTAAGGCTGGTAAAGTGGAAGTAATAAAAATCTAGGGAGAAAGTGACCACATGATAATGGAAAATACAGGATATAAGAGAATTCTGAAAAGAACTGACAGAAGACCTAAAGAATACCAGGCTCCAAAAAAGTTCAGCAAAGATGGAATATAATCCTACAGGTAGGCTCAAAACAAAATGTAGCACAGGAATGATAAATTCTACTTTTTATATAGCTAAAACTTCAGAAAATTACAATGATGGACATCTGAGACCATTAGAAGTCTGCACAGGAAGTTAGCTGGAGAAGTCAGAGAACTACAAGCTCAGAGAACCAATTATAAACAATTAAAGATTTAAGAAGACAAACCTATGGGAAGGCTAAAGCAGATTAAAAGCCACTATCAATGACTTTTAAAAATAAATATTAGGTAGGCCTTTCTAAAGAATGGTAATAAAAGTAAGTTTTAAGGGGTAAAAAAAATCTCATAGGTACCATCTAGCCTTATAGTAGCTCACTTCTTTTTTAAGATTTTATTTATTTATTTGACAGAGAGGGACACAGAGAGAGAGGGAACTCACAAGCAGAGGGAGCGGGAGAGGGAGAAGCAGGCTTCCCGCCAAGCAGGGAGGCTGATGCGGGGTTCAATTCCAGGACCCCAGGATCATGACCTGAGCCGAAGGCAGACGCTTAACGACTGAGCCACCCAGGCGCCCTATAATATCTCACTCTTAAGCA
Organism: Callorhinus ursinus; assembly: GCF_003265705.2. Classification (NCBI taxonomy): domain Eukaryota; kingdom Metazoa; phylum Chordata; class Mammalia; order Carnivora; family Otariidae; genus Callorhinus; species Callorhinus ursinus. The sequence continues at coordinate 8,804,134 of NW_027397070.1, forward strand.
TGCACAGATAGGGGCACCTATCTGGAGGGAGACTCCCGACTGGAGATGAGTGGACAAAAATTTCAGAATAGTAACTTTGTAACAAATGGAAGAGCCCACGGAAGCTTCAGAATAATCACTCTGTAACAAATTTTAAGAACAAGTCTAGATCAGAGCAAGGGGACTGACAGCTTCCCTGCTCCTCTCTCTCAAGCGTATGATGCCCTCTCATTGAGAGTTTGAAAACCCTGACAGCTTTCCAAGACCTTTTGCGAAAATAGCAATAAATACACAGAAAATGAAATACATAAAAAGAGGAGGCAAATAACTCCAAGAAAAACAAAACATGTACAGAAGGGATAGTATTCACAGTATTCACCTGATTAACAATTTATTATTTACATAGTAATAATAATGTAAAATCTAATGATTTTATTACATTAAAATATGGTGAAAGGAGATAGAAGGTGTTTTAAGTTAAAAGGTAATATAAAATATTGTCAGAGACCATAGCTGTATATTTCTATTACTTAAAAAAAGGAAATAAATATCAGAAGAGTTGATAGTTGTTGCTTCTGGAAAGCTGGACTAGAGAGGATGGGTAAAGGCCAAACTATTTTGGTCATAAGCATTCTAGTATTTCATGTGTTTCTCAGCAAAATTAATTTGAGAAATGACAGTATTTCATAAATACAACAATTCATGCTATTAAGAAATTAGATTTATATATACTGAAATGGTACAATGTTTATGATAAATTTTAGTATGAGTTTATTAATATATTCACTCAACAATTATATAACTACCGGGCATTTTTCTAGGCACTGAATATGAATGGATAGATGATCTATATAAATACACACACAGGGGTGCCTGGGTGGCTCAGTCCTTAAACGTCTGCCTTCGGCTCAGGTCATGATCCCAGGGTCCTGGGATGGAGACCCACACTGGACTCGCTGCTCGGCGGGAAGCCTGCTTCTCCCTCTCCCACTCCCCCTGCTTGTGTTCCTGCTCTCGCTCTCTGTCAAATAAATAAAATCTTTAAAAATAAATTAAACTGTGTATCAGTTTCTAACCTCAGCATTACTGACTTATGGACTGGATAATTTCTTTATGGGGGGGGCAGAAGACTATCCTGTGCATGTTTAACAATATCCCTGACCTCTATCCACTAGATGTCAATAATAACCACCACCCCCCCCGCTCTGGCTATGATAACCAAAAATGTCTCCAGACATGCCAAATGTCCCATGGGAGCAAAACTGCCCCCCCCCCCCGGGGAGAATTACTGTGGTGTTTTTTTCACATGTTGAAGAAGTTCTGGGGGCACCTGGAGGCTCAGTCAGTAGAGCATGTGACTCCTGTTCTCGGGGCTGTAAGTTTGAGCCCCACATTGGGTGTAGAGATTACTTAAAAATCTTAAAAAAAAGGGGGGGGAGGGGAGTTCTGAAATGATACACACCCAGAAAGATAGCAGTTTTGTTACTGGAAGAGTAAAATTAGCAAAAAAGTCACTATCTTTGACATTCTTGTAGCTTGATTTTCATATAAATTCATTATTTCAACAATAAACATTAAAAACTAATATAAAAACTTACAAAATAAAACTAAATGCAACTACAAAAGTTTTAATCATAAAATAAAATCTTAAGAGAGAGTATTTGTCAGTTTTTAAAGAAATCCAAAAAAGGGACGCCTGGGTGGCTCAGTTGGTTAAGTGTCTGCCTTCTGCTCAGGTCATGATCCCAAGGTCCTGGGATGGAGCCCCACATTGGGCTCCCTGCTCAGTGGGGAGCCTGCTTCTCCCTGCCTGCTGCTCCCCCTCCTTGTGCTCTCTCTGACAAATAAATAAAATCTTTAAAAAAGGAAAAAAAAGAAATCCGTAAAAAAAGGAAATGGCAAAAAGATAAATATGTAAATTCATTAAAATTACTAGTAAGTTCAGGGGCACCTGGCTGGCTCAGTTGGTAGAGCATGTGACTCTTGATCTTGGGGTCATGAGTTCAAGCCCCACATTGGGCATACAGCTTACTTTAAGTGGGGGGGGGGAACTAGTAAGTTCAACTTGCTGTTTTATGATAAAGTATTTTTCATCAGTAACTATATAGGCATAAACAATCCATTTCTGAAATATCAATTTTAACAAAAGAAAGTATCTATCACAGGGGCGCCTGAGTGGCTCAGCTGGTTAAGCAGCTGCCTTCGGGCTCAGGTCATGATCCCCAGGTCCTGGGACTGAGCCCTGCATCCAGCTCCCTGCTCTGCGGGGAGCCTGCTTCTCCCTCTCCCTCTGCCACTCCCCCTGCTTGTGCTCTCTTGCGCTCTCTCTCAAATAAATAAATAAACAAAATCTTTAAAAATTAAAAAATTTAAAAAATAATTTTGAATACCTTACAATAAAAATAAAAACTTGGTTCCATTCCAGTATCAAATGGAGAGGGTCAGGGAAGAGTAGTAATGTACTATTGAGATGTTATTTCCATCTTGTGGGCTTTTTTCCCCTATTATGTACTATAAAAATTACAATCAGGTGTTCTCATATCTAACAGCTTAATGGAATCCTAAGCAACTTCACTCAATTATAATTAAGTAAACTCTACACCCAACGTGGGGCTCGAACTCACGACCCCCGCGTTCAAGAGTCGCATGCTCTACCGATTGACCCAGCCAGGTGCCTCAATTTCACTCATTTAACAAATATTTAGCAAATAACTAGTACGTGCCAGGGCCTTTACCATCACATTGGGTATATACATGAGGTTTTTTTTAAATAAAAAAATAAAAAATAAAAAAGGTAGATTCCTCCTCTCAGTTTACGATCTTAAAAGGGGAAAACAAGCAACATTAAGTCTAAAATTACAAATTATATTAAAGATTAGGAAGAAAATGACCTATGTGTAGTGATATATGTGAAGTATAAAAACTCACAAGCACCGATTTTCTAGAATTCCATTCCCTATCCCCACCCCTCTTTTAAATATAATTTTATCAAAGTCTGGTCCACTTTTTAAATGTTAGTCTAAGCCACTCTAAAATTATTTTATTATCTGAGACAACTGTTAGTTGGATATTACTACACTCACCCACTGTTTTATCATTAGCTATATCCTCTTTCCAGCCACCCCACCCCATTTTTTTTGTTTCATCTTTTTCTTTGTTTTGCCTTTCTCCTACATTCGCCAGGATTTCAGTAACAGACTTAGGCCTTAAATGAACCAATCTCTGGTTAACAGTTTTCAAAGCTAAAATATTCATGACCCTTAATTTAAATTCAGGTTTTAAAGAAAACCATGAAATAAAGCATTAAATGAAATTTTAATTTTACAAATGCTAATCAACTCTAAGAAAACAGAAAGCAATACAACAGAGTTTATTTTGAGGCAGCAAGGCTGGTTGCTCACACATTTAAGAACATAGCTACAAATGCTATGTGAAAATTTAACACAACCATCCAGCAATGGCAAAGTAGTTAAATCAACTATGGCTAGTCCCCATGGTAGAATATTATGCAGCTGTTAGAAAAAAGTGAGAATGTTCTCTATTAAAAGGTTTAGCATAATTTCCAAGAAGTGTTAAACAAAAAGGTGAAAAACAGGGTACTGTGTATTTGCTTTTATCTATTTGTATTAAAAAAGTAAGGGGCGCCTGGGTAGCTCAGTCGTTGAGCGTCTGCCTTCGGCTCGGGTCATGGTCCCAGGGTCCTGGGATCGAGCCCCGTATCAGGCTCCCTGCTCAGCGAGAGGCCTGCTTCTCCCTCTCCCACTCCCCCTGCTTGTGTTCCCCCTCTCGCTGTGTCTCTGTCAAATAAATAAAATCTTTAAAAAAATAAAAATAAAAAAGTAAGAATACATATAGTACTAATAAAAGTAGTTGCTAATGTGGGACCAAGGGTGGACAGGCTTATGGTTAAGTAAGAGACTTAATTTTGAACCATGCATTACTTATTTTAAAAAGTCTGAAACTGCTTAATAAGAATTTTAGAAACCATTTTACAAAGTCTGTCTGAAGATGATCCAAAATTTCACTACAAATTTATAACAGCTTCAGTTATAGTTTTTTACATCTTGTCACACTGAGCATATCCATTAGCCATTTGTTTACAATTCCTTACCACTCAGGTGGTCCAAATGAACAGTAGGTACTGCTATTAATTTAAAAGGGCATAACACATTGCTCAAAAGTAACTCAGCAGCTCCTGACTTCATTACCTACCGTTTTATGTTGAGCAAGTTATTTAACCTATTGCCCATGTTTCCTTCTCTCTAAAATGGAAATAACTGTACCTATGGCATGGTATGAAAGTTAGAATGATTCCCAGCACACAGAAAACTGATTAAATGTTAGATGTTATTATTCATAGTTCTTTTATGGACATGTAGTTTTGATCTATATAATCAAACACCACAGTATGTTTCCATCAAATCCAACAATTGATAGCATATTCCAAATCAGTAAACTCCTGTTAAATAGCTTCAATGTACTGGAAAAGCAGAAAAGTGAAAATAACAATAAAAAATAAAAGTGCAACAATGTAGCCACACAGAGTGCAAGTCACTCTGAGTGCAGAAAAGAGAGTGACATATTGCTAAAGTTTAAAATATCAATAGAAGGGGCGCCTGGGTGGCTCAGGTCATGATCCCAGGGTTCTGGGATCGAACCCCTTCATTGGGCTTCCTGAGCCGAGGGAAGCCTGCTTCTCCCTCTCCCTCTCCCCCTGCTTGTGCATGCTCACAAGGGGGCTCTCTCTCTCTCTCCCCGTCAAATGAAAAAACATTTTTAAAGATTTTATTTATTTATTTGACAGAGAGAGAGAGAGAGAGAGAGACAGTGAGAGAGGGAACACAAGCAGGGGGAGTGGAAGAGGGAGAAGCAGGTTTCCCACCGAGCAGAGAGCCCGATGAAGGGGCTCGATCCCAGGACCCTGGGATCATGACCCGAGCCAAAGCAGATGCTTAATGACTGAGCCACCCAGGTGCCCCGAAAATCATTAAAAATTAAATAAATAGGGGTGCCTGGGTGGCTCAGTCGTTAAGCGTCTGCCTTCGGCTTGGGTCATGATCCCAGGATCCTGGGATTGAGCCCTCCATCGGGCTCCCTGCTCTGTGGGAAGCCTGCTTCTCCCTCTCCCACTCGCCCTGCTTGTGTTCCCTCTCTCGCTTTGCCTGTCAAATAAATAAATAAAATCTCAAAAAAAATTAATATCAATAGAGGAATGAAGATTTTGAAGGGAAAGCAGTTAGAAAAATGGATTATACAAATTATTAATAACCTTTGATCACACTGGTTCCCAAACCTGGCTGACAATCAGAATTACTAGGTATGTATTTTAAAAACAAAAGATTCCACCTCAGACTCCTTAATCACAATGACAAGGGATGAAATATGGGAATCTGTATTTTTAAAGCATCCCAGGTGATTATGATCATTAACTAGGTTTGGGAGGCACCACAGGACTCCCTATCTTACAATTAGAGACTTTACAAGTATCTCCAGATAAAATAAATTTAATCTTTACCTTTGGTAGCTGTAAAGCCAAAGGTAAAGTGATATTACAATTAGTCATTCCTGGGAATGCCAGGGTGGCTCAGGAGGTTAAGCGTCTGCCTTCAACTGAAATCATGATCCCAGGCCCTGGGATCAATCGAGCCCCATGTCAGGCTCCCTGCTCAGTGGGGTGTCTGCTTCTCCCTCTCCCTCTCCATCTCCCTGTGCTCGTGCTCCCTCGCGTGTGCGTGCTCTCTCCCCCTCTATAATAAATAAATAAAATCTTAAAAAAAAAACAATTATTCCTTTAGACTAAGCCATTAAAGAACATTTTAAGGTAAATATGTAATAAGTGTTCTAAGTTATAGTGTGGCTGCTACTTAGTGAACAGCTACTCACTGGTCCAACATCGTTCCATTCAAAAACAAAATGTCAAGAAGAGAATAGAGAATACAATTTAAAAGCAGGTAAAAGATCTGAGCAGACACCTCACCAAAAATACACAGTGAAAAATAAGCATATGAAAAGATGCTCAAGACTATGATATTAGGGAATTGCAAATTAAAGCAGGATACCACTACCACCTATTAGAGTGGCTAACATCCAAAACACTGACAACATCAAATGCTGACAAGGATGTGGCACAAGAATTCTCTCATTCATTGCTGGTGGGAATGCAAAACAGGTACAGCACTTTGAAAGACTGTTTGGCAGTATTAAACATACCCTTATTATACAATCCAGCAAGCGAGCTCTCTGGTATTTACGTAAACTACTTGAAAACTTAGGTCCACACAAAAATCTGCACATGAATGTTTATCCATAATTGCCAAATCTTGGAACAGCAATGACATCCTTCAATAGGTGGACACAGGAGCACCTGACTGGCTCAGTCAGTGGAGCATGTGACTCTTGATCTCGGGGTTTTAAGTTCAAGCCCAACGATGGGTGAAGAAATTACTGAAAAATGAAATCTTAAAAACAAAAAGTGGACAAATAAATGTAGTGCAATGGAATATATTATTCAGCACTAAAAAGACCAAGCCACAAAAAGACATTTAAGAAGGAACCTTAAATGAACACTAAGTGTTCATTCTGGACAATCCGGCATTCTGGAGAAAGTAAAACTATGGAAGACAGTGAAAGCACACTAGCTTCCTAGGGTTTGGGGAGAGGGAGGAAGAAAAGGTGGAACACGGAATTTTCAGGGCAGTAAAACTATTCTGTATACTATAAAGGTACATACAAGTCCTTATACTTTTGTCAAAAACCAAAGAACAGGGGCACCTGGGTGGCTCAGTCGGTTAAGCGTCTGCCTTTGGCTCAGGTCATGATTCTAGACTATCAGGTTCCAGCCTGCATTGGGCTCCCTGCTCAGTGGGAAGTCCGCTGCCCCCTCTGCCCCTCCCCCTGCTGGTGCTCGAGCTCCCTTGGGCACTCTCTCTCCCTCTCAAATAAATCAATCTTTAAAAACAACAAAAACAACAACAAATCTTTAAAATCTTAAAAAAAAAAAAAAGAACATACAAGACAAAGGGTGAACCTTAAGGTAAACTATGGGCTCTGGTTGATAATAATGGGTCAATGTTGGTTCATCGGTTACAACGAATACACCAAGCTAGCAGGGGTATGGTCGGGGAGAGATTATGTGGGAAGTGTCTGTATCTTCTCCTCAATTTTGCTGTAAACCTAAAATTGCTCTAAGAAACAGTCAATGAGGGTGGCTCAGTTGGTTAAGTGTCTACCTTCGACTCAGGTCATGATCCCAGAGTCCCACAGTCTCAGGACTGAACCCCGCATAAAGCTCCCCACAGTGGGGAGCCTGCTTCTCCCTGACCCTCCCCCTTCTTGTTTTCTCTCTCTCTAATAAATCAAAAAATTACCATACTGTTCTTACTTTTGTATTTTCACAGATTCATAAAAATGTTGTAATAATGCAGAGTAAACTGTTAGTTTTCCTCTTAAAAATGAAGAAATCAAGTTATGCTTAAGCGAATTATCTTTTAAGGTCTTTAGGTGGCAACATCTGTCATGTTATGACAAATCAGTATGCCAGAGTGTGCAAACAAAAACACTAATTAAAATTTTTACATTTGTTCAATTAATAGTTTTAGGGGGGTGCCTGGCTGGCTCAGTTGTTAAGCATCTGCCTTCGACTCAGGTCATGATCCCAGGGTCCTGGGACTGAGCCCCGCATCGGGCCCCCTGCTCGGCAGGAAGACTGCTTCTCCCTCTCCCACCTCCCCTGCTTGTGTTCCTTCTCTCACTGTCTCTTTCTCTCTCTCTCTGTCGAATAAATAAATAAAATCTAAAAAAAAAAAAAAAAAAAATTAACAGTTTTAGAACACAAACTCCTGTACTACATTTCTATTTAATATCTATGCCATATTTTTATAGTTGACAAACAAGCATTTTGTGTATACCCTAAGTGCATACGACTACAGAGAAAAATAGAAGGACATATCTGCAATATACATAAACTAGACCTGGCACACAATGCGAGCTCAATAACTTTGCTGAAACGTCCTAGTGTGCCACATAATGGTAGACAAAGAATTACAAGTCAAATTCCATTTCTACAAAAATGGTAAGACGACAATATAATACAATGGTTACAAGAATGGTAGTAAAACCACAAGCTTTGGATTCAAACTGGGGTTCAAATCTCAACTGTAACACTTCATAGGTGAGTGACCTTGACAAAGTTATTTCACCTAAGTTTATCTCCTCATCTGTAAAATAGGAACAATACCTGCCTCATAAGGTTGTAGTGCTAATTAAATGGAAGTTATAATTTTTATATAACGTGAATTGCCAAAATCACAAAAACAGTCCATTTTTTCCAAGTCCTAGACCAAATTAATCCAAATCTCTGGAGGATGAGGCAGAGGCCTGCATATTTTCAAAAGTTTTACAAGTGATTCTGAGTAGCATTCTCATTTAGGAATCACTGTCCTAGAGCCTCACTACTAAAGCTTTACCTGAGCCCCAGGTTAAGTTAACAACATGAAGATAAAAGCATTAAGACATGATCCTCTGGTTTAGTTCCACGTTTCTAAGACAGATCTTTACCCAAAATTCCTTTTACAGAGAACAGAACCATACTGCAAAATTCCAATTTAAAATCCTTTCCAAGGGCGCCTGGCTGGCTTAGTTGGTAGAGCATGCAACTCTTGATCTCAGGGTCATGAGGTCAAGCCCCAAGTTGGGTGTGAAGCCTACTTAAAATAAAAAAATAAAAATCCTTTCCAAAGCCAGGGAAAATAGGATTCCATATTGAAATTTTACATCAAAATTGGGTATACCCTAACCTCTTCATATTCATTATTAAACAGTTCTAATACTGAATATTTTTAATATTTTACTTATTTATTTGACAGAGAGAGAGAGAGAAAGCGTGCGCACAAGCAGGGGGAGCAGGCAGAGGGAGAGAAGCAGGCTCCCTACCGAGTAAGGAGCCCGATGTGGGACTCGATCCCAGGACCCTGGGATCATGACCTGAGCCAAAGGCAGACGCTTAACTGACTGAGCCACCCAGGCGCCCAATACTGAATATTTCTGAGTCACTGTTCATCTACACATCAACAGTAACCCAAGGCTGTATACAATAATATTTAAGCTTTCTTATTTGTCATCATTCTTAAAAATAAGTTTAAGTTTACAGTTAAGATCCACTGACACTTCACTTAAACCCTAATAAATTTTTTATTTGACACATATATTTTCCTTAAGATTTTATTTTTTTTAAATAATCTCTACACCCAATGTGGGGATCGAACTTACAACCTGGAGATCAAGAGCTGCATGCTCTACCAACTGAGCCAGCCAGGCGCCCCTTGACACATCATTTTTAAATGTGCATCTCACAAGCAATCTTATTAAAGACTGAAGGTACCTAAAGCAAATTCAATATTCCAGAAACAAACCTGAAACCCTATTAACTAAGTACCCCAATAAAATATTTTAGAGAAATACGTAGAAAACATACAAACAGAATCATGAACATTCCATTTCAAAGAATCAGCATGAAATAATGAAAATCCCTGGAAAAAAGTAAGAGTCTAGAAATACTGTAGAACTTGTTAAAAATAAGCAAACAAAAAAAGCTTAGAACAGCTTTATCAGAACTAATATGCCAATAGCAGATCAACTGGAAAGCAAACAAGCAAAAGGAATCTTCCTTAAAAGATTTCACTGTTAATCGCAGAGAGAACTATAAGGGAAAGAAGGGGCTAAGGCAGACATACAGACCTCATTAATGTATAGATTTTAATTTAGACACAAGACATTTTCTCAGATACTTAAATTAGTGAAGCTTATAAATGACTAATTCATTGTTAACGTGCAAAGTGTTAAAATCCAAGCTATCATACAACAGTGCAAAGGTCGTAAGACACTATTATGCAGGGTCTGGTAAGGTATTATTTACTTAGTACAAGACTCAGTGCATGTATAAATGCAATTTTTTAAAAATAACTGTCTTACTATCTTCATTCACACAGAATATTAAGTTTGCAACATGGTGTAGTAAAAAGTTATCAACAGAACTCTATAAATCCCAGATATTTTAAAACAGACTATACACAAGTTAAAAGAAACAATACACAATTCTGATACAAGCTTTTTGAAAGTTATATTTTTAAAAAAAGTCCAACAGTGGGGCACCTGGGTGGCTCAGGCGGTTGAGTGTCTGCCTTTGGCTCAGGTCATGATCCCAGAGTCCTGGGATCAAGCCCTGCATCGGGCTCCTTGCTCAGTGGGGAGTCTGCTTCTCCCTCTCCCTCTGCCCTGCTCATGCTTTCTCTCTAATAAATTTTAAAAAATAAAAAAATAGGGCGCCTGGGTGGCTTAGTCGTTGGGCGTCTGCCTTTGGCTCAGGTCGTGATCCTAGGGTCCTGGGATGGAGTCCCGCATCAGGCTCCCTGCTCAGTGGGAGGCCTGCTTCTCCCTCTCCCACTCCCCCTGCCTGTGTTCCCTCTCTCGCTGTCTCTGTCAAATAAATAAAATCTTAAAAAAATAAAAATAAAAAAATAAATAAAAGTCCAATAGTATATCAAAGCACAATTCTAAAACACTGAATTGACTAACGGGATAATTTATAATTAATTTTTTTGAAGACTTAAGTGTCAAGATATATAAACATCCTTACTTTTTAAAAGTTTAGCTTCACCAACTTTGTAGAATCAAATAAAAGTTTCCTAATTCAAAATTAAACTAAAGTATATATATTTGAGGGGTGCCTGGGTGGCTCAGTCGTTAAGCGACTGCCTTTGGCTCAGGTCATGGTCTCCGCAGGAAGCCCGCTTCTCCCCCTCTCCCACTCCCGGAGCTTGTGTTCCCGCTCTTGCTGTGTCTCTCTCTGCTAAATAAATAAAATCTTTTTTAAATAAGGTATATATTTGCTTGAAGACACCCCAAGTTAATCCAATCTTCCTTCTTGCAACACTATTTTCCCAATTACTCACCATAGGCATATATGACATACATATATCAGCGAACACTATTGCTTACATTCTAAATATATACCAGTGTGAAGAACAGGTGGGACACTATTTGGATGCATGCTCTTGTCTTCTAAGCCTAAATTTGCCCTGGAAAGGGATTTAAAAATAAACACAAATACCCAAGAGTTGAACAATCCTCTTAAAAAGATGTAGCCATTCTGAAATCCAAGATATGAGCTCTTCAACTACCAACACCTTCCAAAAGTTAGGTAAATCAGCTTATCAAAGTTTCACCTTAAAAAGATCAAATAAGGCCCAATTATGAAGGGTTCTGAGGATATTTAACTTTGCTTCCCGAGTCAGTAACGTGAGACAACTACGTTTTACTTCAAGCTAATGTGAAATCTTTCCTCAGTCGTTTCATAAATACAGCACAGATACTCTGGTTTAGCCTTTTACGGATAAAGAAAGGGCTGGAAGCCCAGTAAAGGGTACTCTAAAAAGAAAATTTCAATTTAGAGAAGCACTGATGAGTCAGTCGCTTAGGAAGAACTGAAAGAGAACCTAAGTGACTAAGGCAGCATCCCAGGTAAGAAGGTACTTAAAGTTGGCGGCAGGAAGTGAAAACTTCACAAGCGAGCAGCAAGACATTATGCTTGGTAGCAGCCCTGGAAAGAAGCGTGGCTGTCAAGGGGCAAGTGCGTACCAACTCCGAGAGAGGTGGCCAAAAATGCCAAATCGGATGGGGGGGGTGATGAGGGAAAACGTAATAAAATGCCCATCCCAGACCCTCTCCTCTGGCTCTCCATCTCAACAGGCACAATCAAAAGTAGGCTTAATGCCCAATAACCCCACGCCGGACGCTCCCACAGAGAGTTTAGCCCCAAGCCCGGGAGGCCCAGCAGGCCGCCTCCAGAGGAGCCCCCGCAGACGCCATACTAAAAGTCAAAATGGCTGCCCCAAGGAAGCCCGCACCGCGCAGCTACTAAGGGTTGGGGAACAAGCTTCTGCGGGAAAGGGGGAGGGGGGCTCACGGAAGAGCCGTCGCCAGAACCGCAGGCAGGACTATCGCCCCCAGAGCTGCACAGGTAGGTTCCCCTCGGCCCTCAAGGCCCGGGGCTCCGACAGAGGGGAGTCCCGGCCCCACCCCCCCGGCCGGGAACCCTGTCGCCGCAGCTGTCCCGCACACCGACCCCAGCGAGGTACCTGCAGTTCGGCCCGCTCCACCTCCCAGTGCGCCCGCTCCATCTCGAACCGAGCCCACTCGTGCTGGATGTAGTGCAGGATCCCCGGGATAGTGTACTGCTGTGGCCGGGACAGCTCCGGGCCTGCTGCGGGACCCGCTCCCTCGGCGGCTGGAGGACCCCCGCCGCCCGCCGCTCCATTCCCCCCTGGCGAAAGGCTCATGTTCCCCCCAGGTCCCTGCTGCTGCCTTGGAGGGGCCGCCATCCCCGGGCCTCCACCACCGCCTCCGGCGAGCTCGTCCATTGTGTGTGGGGCCCCGGCCGGGGCGCAGGGCGAGAAGCCGACGGCTGGGGGAAGGGCCGGGGAGGGTGGCCCCGCGCTGGCGGCGGGGCGAAGGCCGGCAGGAAGAGGGGCGACGAGGGGGTCGTTGCTGTATGCTTGCCGTGGGTCAGAGCAGGGAGCTGCCGGTCGCCGCCATTACAGTCCCTCCTCCATCTGCCCGTCTCACTCACTCACTTTAGGGAAGGGGGGGCCGCGTTGGGATGGGGGGGAAGGGGGCAGGGTTGGGAAGGGGATAGACGTAGGGCCGTCACTCCCGCGCAGCATGCCGGGTAGAGAACGCCGCTGCCGCCGCACGCCTAGCAGCCAAATAGAGTGCGGCCTCACCATACGCAGGCGTACTGAGGACTCAGTAAGGGTACTTGAGGCGGGGTTGGCTTTCTGGCCCCGCCCCTAGGCCCTCCTTCCAACTTGCTCCGGGTGTCTCGCTGCGGTTACTGGACCGTGGCCCACCGACTCTTAACTTTTGGGAGCCGGTCGGTCTTTAGCTCCCAACAATCAGTTTTCCTTGCTCAGTCACCAACCCCACGAACGCCGTTCCCCACGCAAGGGTCTCAGCAGCATGCCTCCCTTCTGAGCTGTTTTAACCAGGCTGGGCGCTCCGGCCGGCCGCAGCCGGTCCCGGATTCCTGACGTTTCTTTCGCATTCCTTGCGTGTTTCAGGATGTCCCAGAGGGTCGGGCCTCTTTCTCTGCTTGTCACTCGCTCTTTCGCTGGTTTCTTAGCACGAGTCAACTCCTGAGGCTTTGGGGATGTTCTCTTTTGGCATATTGCCCAGATCCTTCCGGACATTGGTGGCTGATCCCCGGTCTCCGTTTCAAGCCCGGACTTCGGTCCTAATTCTGTGCTCTCCGTTGCCGGTCTCAGCTTGTTCCACTTTGCCTCCCCTATTCTTTACTCTTCTGGGGTGGGTTGTTTGTGGGGGGGGGGCAGGTGGAGCAGGAGTGAATGTTTTCATTTTTTCTTGGGAAAAGGGAAAGTGAAAAACTTTAGATCTTGGCAGTGGTGCGAAGAGAGAAAGATACCTTTGAAGGAGACTTGTTAGACTAACAATTCGGTGTTTTAGAATGAATGGGCTCACAAATAGGATTCATAGCAGAATCTTTTGATGGAAACAGAAAATAAAAGCATCGTGAATACAACGTAAAATCCTAGATGAACAGCTGCAAAGATGTTTTCCTGGGTCATTAAATGGTGTTTGAATGAATATAACATACACCTAAAAGACACGTTTAATCTTTTAAGTACCATAGTGTGTGTTCTTATGTGCTTAGGTTGCCAAGAAACATTCTTTTTTATATATATATATTTTTTAAGATTTTATTTGTTTATTCATGAGAGACAGAGGGGGGGGAGAGAGAGAGAGAGAAGCAGAGGGAGAAACAGGCTCCCAAGGAGCAGGGAGCCCGATGTGGGACTCGATCCCAGGACCCCAGGATCGTGACCTGAGCCGAAGGCAGATGCTTAACCATCTGAGCCACCCAGGCGCCCTAGGTTGCCAAGAAACATTCTTAATGAACTAGTACGTTTCTAAAGAAAGTTAATATAGCTAATAACCACTTGTTTGAAAAATAGGACAAAAATGTTTAACAATATAATAAGGAAAAAAGGTTCAATAATTACAGCCATGCAGGAAAATTGCACATATAATTGATTGCATTAATTTTTTTTCTTCTCTACTACCAATAAAGTTTTCACTATGTGATATACAAGACCACTCAAGGTATAATTTCAAAAAGATAAAAATAGTACATCTTATTTTAACATGTCTGCTTTACTATTATTATGTTTAATGGAGAGCAGATTGGACGTGTTACCCATGCTGCCATATTTTATTTGTATATGAAATGAGATCTTAGGTCACATATTATTAGGAACTGTTTCTCCATATTATTAAGTACTCTTTTTCCATTTTGTTTATTTTTTTTAAGATTTTTATTTATTTATTTGACAGAGAGAGACACACACAGCAAGAGAGGGAACACAAGCAGGGGGAGTGGGAGATGGAGAGGCAGGCTTCCCGCGGAGCAGGGAGCCGGATGTGGGGCTCGATCCCAGGACCCTGGGATCATGACTTGAGCCGAAGCCAGAGGCTTAACGACTGAGCCACCCAGGTGCCCCCTATTTTTCCATTTTATACTGACCAACATACAACCTGCTTTAAACCCTTTTAAGGGGCCTCATAGCACATAAAAAGTTCCAAAATGTGTCTCCAAGAAACATGTTTGAGCAGGTGTAATTGATCTCTGTTATGTTGGCATCAAAAGAAGAAGAACATGTGTACTTATATTTCCCACTGGTACCTCAAGCTCAAGTAAAACTAGATTGATAATCCTTCTATTTTCCTCCCCACCCACCTTCAAAAAAAGGTGCTGTTTCTCTTCTATTACCTATCTTATTAAGCAGCACTACATCCAGACCTGAGAGCTGGCAGTCATTGTAGTACCTGCCTTTCAGTCACCCCCACATCCAATCCCTTTCTCAGTACATATTTCATTTCTGTTCCTTACCTATAACATATCTATTCCATTACCTTTATTGTTGTGTTAGTTTAAACCTTCCCCCCTTACTTGTTCCCCCACCTCCTGCTACCACTGATGCCAGAGTGATCTTCAAAAGGCAGATCTGATTCTATTGTTCCTTGCTTAAAATATTTTAGTGATGGGAGGCCTGGGTGGCCCAGTCAGTTAAACGTTCAACTCTTGGTTTGGGCTCAGGTCATGATCTCAGGGTCATGAGATTTAGCCCATGTGGAGCTCTGCACACTGTACAGAGTCTGCTGGAGATTGTCTCTCCCTCTGTGCCTCCACCTATGTGTTCTCTCTCCCTCTCTCTAATAAATTAATCTTTAAAAAAATATTTTGGTGATCACCAGATTTAGAATAAAGCCCCAATTTTAGCATAGCATATAAAGATCCTTCACATTCTAGATCCTCCCTATCGCCTAGTCTACCATCACACCAATATGGCATCCATTCTTCTCTCCAGGCAAGCTGCACTGATTTTGGTTCCTCAAGAGCATAATGCTGTTTCATTTCATGAGAATTTAGCACATGCTCTACCCCATTGGCTTTCCTTCCCTTCTTCATTCAAAACTCAGTTTGAGTATTCTCTGCCTTCGACTCGGGTCATGATCCCAGGGTCTTGGGATCAAGCCCTACATCAGGCTCCCTGCTCAGTGAGGAGCCTGCTTTTCCCTCTCCTTCTGCCTCTCTCTCTCTCTCTCTCAAATAAATAAATAAAATCTTTAAAAAAAAAAAATTGAAGTACTCCCTATTTGAAGAATTCCATTTGAGCATGTCTGCACTCACTTTCACCATGGTTTTATAAATGCCAATAATGCAATCCTTGGCCATGTTCTTCACAGATCACAGCCATGTATCTGCAGCCTTGCAGCCTGTTAGAGAGGTAGGACCCATACCCCTCTTATTTGCAACTGTACCCCCAGTGTCTGTTATAGTGCAGTCTCTACAAAATGATGAATAACTGAAATTTAGACTAGAATAATAGGTATATTTTTTCTTCACCTCAATTTTTTTGTAGTATTAGTTTTTGCTGCCATTATACCAGCCATTTCAAGGTTCAGTAACCGAAACCACCCTGAGTTCTTTTTATTTTGTTTTTGTTTTTTATAATTGACTTTTTACCCTAAGTATTAAAAGAGAAAGACGCCAAGATTTTCTCCTCTGTGAGAATATTTTTTACATTATTGTCATTGTACTTTGTGTCCATGACTCCTGAGGACACTCTGCAGTGAGCTTCTAGAATCTTGTCCTTTGTATGTAATGAGCTTTCCCAGGTAGTATTATCACCTACAACTCACCTAACTGGAACTCCCTCCTGGAACCATGGCTGAGTCATTTCCTCTCTTCAGTGTACCTTTGAAACTTCCTGTTTGTTCTATCTTTTCATCAGTCCTGTTCATCGCTCCTCCTCTCCCATTGATTCTCTTAGTTTCGGTATACTGCTGATGATCTTCAAGAGTACCTGTTCACATTAAATATAAATTTAGAATTTTAGGGTTTTTTTCCCTTTCCTGTTAGCTAACTTTAGACACCTGTGTGCTTATTCTATCTGACCAAAAAGGGATTTGTCATATTTGATGTTAGTATGTTATATCAGTAGAGGTATGTTAAAGAATTCCAGGCTTTTAAATAAGTCAGGAGTAGTTAACACTAAGATGTCTTCTTCCCAGTTATTGCAATACCTGATGTACAAAGAGTTTTGACCCTGCCTTTGAGAACTGAATCACTCCCTGTAATTACTCACCTGTACATCCAGTTTTACACCTTGCTGACTATAAACCTGACATCATTCTAACAAAGAGCTCAAACTGGTTCACAAACACTGATCTAGTCATCTTTTTGCATCATGTGGAAAGGTTGCAACAGGTACAATTATCTCCATGGGGAGATGAGGAAGCTGAGATAAGAGTTCTGGGTCACCCCTCAGGCCCTTAGTAAAATAGGAAGTGGGTCCTACTCGTATCAGTGAGTGTATATGTTTATTTGGAAACACAGTCTCCCTTCACTATTCTTCCTCCTACTGTCCTATCAGTGGCTCAGTATCACTATCTCTCGTTCATTTGCACTTTTGAAGTCATTTTTAGGCAATTTGTGGGTGATTTAATCACTTGGGGAAATTTTGTAGTGTTTATGTAGTGTTTACATTTATAAATCTAGAGAACAAAGGAGGAAGATCTTTGAGAAGCCCTGGCAAAACAGCCAAAGGAGCGAACCGTGTAATGTAGATAGAACAGAAAAGGAGACAGCCTTGCCCTACACCATGGTTTAACCTGCCAACTAAGATCGGATATCTACTTCTCATTACAGCGGTTGCCTGTGGCTAAGAAAATTGTAGAAATACATGCAGGGCACTTGAACTATTCAAATAATATGTTGTGTGGAAAAGAAAAGGAAAAGGACCTTCAAAGGTTGTAGAAAAATAGGTACCAAAATCTTTAGGAAACTCAGCATACTATATAAAATTCTAGTCCAAGTTCATTCCTGAATTGTCTTCTGGGTAATATGAGTCAGAAAGCAGTATGCTTTGATAGTATTGTATAATAAATAGCTAACTCACAAAGATGTCACAATTGAAGGGGAAAAAAATTGCCTGAAGCAGAGTCCCTCCTGGACGTTGGCCAAAAGTGAACAACCAGGTCCATAAATATGAGAACCAAATGACTGGAAAATGTGACTGAATGGGAAATTGCCAAAACTTTCCTAGGTAATAATTTAACAATCTTGGAAATGTGGTTTGTCTCTTGTTAGAGCAACAGTGGAGAATGTTCAAAAGAATGATACCAGACACAGACTCTTTCCCTGGGAAATCTATGCTAGAGACTGTTCTCTGTGGAGAATGTTTTAAATTTGGCAAAAATTCACAAAAACTTGTATGGTTTTTTTTTTTTATAACAACATGTTTTTAAATGATGGTTTTGTCTTTCTATTAATAGACTTACCTGAAGAACATGAGGACTACCCCACAAAAAAAGATTGAAGAATTCTTTAGAGCATTTTAAAATAAATCCTATTCTCCTTTGCTCCTTTTGTTTCATAGGTTTTAATACAGTAATTGGATATTCTAAATCATGCTGTGCATAGACTTTTTCTATTTAACTTTTTATTTTGAAAAATTTCAATCATGGGGGCGCCTGGCTGGCTCAGTCGATAGGGCATGCAACTCTTGATCTCAGGGTTGTAAATTCGAGCCCCCTGTTGGGTGTAGGGATGACTTAAAAATAAAATCTTAAAAAAAAAATTCAATCATGCAAATATAGAAACAAAGTCTTATGAACTACACTTGTAACAGTTATCAAGATTTTGCTGTTCTGGGGCGCCTGGGTGGCTCAGTTGGTTAAGCATCTGCCTTCGGCTCAGGTCATGATCCCAGGGTCCTGGGATCGAGCCCTGAGCCCTGCATTGGGCTCCCTGCTCAGCAGGAAACTTGCTTCTCCCCCTCCTACTCCCCCTGCTTGTGTTCCCTCTCTCTCTGTGTCTCTGTCAAAAAATAAATAAAATCTTAAAAAAAAAATAAAAAAGATTTTGCTGTTCTGAGGTGCCTGGGTGGCTCAGTCGTTAAGCGTCTGCCTTCAGCTCAGGTCATGATCCCAGGGTCCTGGGATCGAGGCCCACATCGGGATCCCTGCTTGGCGGAGAGCCTGCTTCTCCCTCTCCCACTCCCCCTGCTTCTGTTCCCTCTCTCACTCTCTCTCTCTCTCAAAAAAAAAAAAAAATCTTTAAAAAAAAGATTTTGCTGTTCTTAGTTCATCTATTATACCTTTTTTCTGCAGAATTTTTTTACTATTACAAAAATGTATTTAATAAAGAAGTTTAATATGAAAATATTTACAGCCCCGAATTTCATATCATGTAAAACTGGCTTATTGGAGAGGAGACAGGTAGAAGCAATTGATTGCTGTGGTGAACAAGCCTTTGTTTATACTTGTTCCAAGGCTTAAATATGATAATACTATTTCCTCATATTACCACCTTCTTGTATTGTTCTGTTGCCCACTGACTGCCATCTCGATGCGTTCATTTATCACAAGTTTCATAAAGCTATCCAATCCCTCAAAATTCTTTGGACATGTCTGCCACCATTTAATTTCAATTACAACTTCTTGTCCCTAAATTTTTCAACTTGAGAGGGTGAGCTTTGCTCATGACATTATTTGACAAGCTCAAAGAGGCCTTGAAACAGAATTCATGGTCTCCCCCACACTCCTGTGGCAGGCCCAGTAATATTTTAAAGTAAATCCCAGACATCATATTATTTCATTGGTACACATTTCTCTTAAGTATCTGTAACAGATTAGGACTTTTTTTTTATTATGTTAATCACCATACATTACATCATTAGTTTTTGATGTAGTGTTCCATGATTCATTGTTTGCGTATAACACCCAGTGCTCCATTCAGTAGGTGCCCTCTTTAATACCCATCACCAGGCTAACCCATTCCCCCACCCCCTCCCCTCTAGAACCCTCAGTTTGTTTCTCAGAGTCCATAATCTCTCATGGTTCAGCTCCCCCTCCAACTTCCCCCCCTTCATTTTTCGTTTCCTGCTATCTTCTTTTTTTTTTAACATATAATGTATTATTTGTTTCAAAAAACATACCACAATACCAATGTCACACCTACAAAGTAAATGGTAATATTTTAATATAATCTATTCCCCAATCCATATTCGGTTTCCCCCAGTTGTCTCAAAAAAAAATTTTTTAGGAGTTGGTGACTTCAAATTAGGATCCTAACAAAATCCAGATATTTCATTTAGTTGATATGTCTTTAGGTCTTTTTTAGTTTTCCTTCCTGTCATCCCCACATTGTCATGCCATTTTGTTGAAGAGACCAGGTTATTTACCCTATAGAATTTCCCACATTTGGCTGATTGCATTTTTATGGTATTATTTAGCATATTCCCTTCTCCATATTTTCTTTAAACTAGAAGGTCCTGGATGGAACCTTTCCTTGCACTCATGGGCAAGAGAGACCCTGCCAGGCCTCCTCTCAGTTCTCACTGTGGTTCTTAGATTCACTTGTGGGGCTCTCATTTCAAGGTGGGGAGAGGGGCCCCTTCCTTTGCATGATGAGCTGGTGATTTCTGGATTCTTTGGCTCTTTTGACTCTTACAAGACCACATTTTCAAACCTCCACTTCTGCCAGCACAGCTGTGGTCATCTCGCCTTTTTTTTTTTTTTTTTTTAGTTTTTATTTATTAGAGAGAGCATGAGCCGGGGGCGGGGGGGGCTAGTTGTTGGGCAGGGGGAGAGGGACAAGCAGACTCCCCACTGAGCACGGGCTTGACTGGGGTCTCCAGCCGGGGCTCGACCCCCAGACCCCGAGATCATGACCGGAACCAAAATCAGACGCTTAGCCAACTGAGCTACCCAGGTGCCCCTGTGGTCACTCCCTTTTTTTTTTTTTTTTAAAGATTTTATTTATTTATTTGACAGAGAGAGACACAGCAAGAGAAGGAACACAAGCAGGGGGAGTGGGAGAGGGAGAGGGAGAAGCAGGCTTCCTGCCAACCAGGGAGCCCGATGCGGGGCTCGATCCCAGGACCCTGGGATCATGACCTGAGCCGAAGGCAGACGCTTAATGACTGAGCCACCCAGGCGCCCCTGTGGTCACTCCCTTTTTGTTGCTAAGTGCAGTTTGACTCTACTCATTCTAGAGTTCCGGGACCTTTTTTCACCTGGGTTTTGGTAAAGGTGTTGCCTATAGACTTGGATTTTTTTTTTCCATCCTTGCTGCTATCACCTTGCATCTCTGCGCTCTTGGCATTTTGAAGTTTAAGTTGCTTGCTATTTAACCTAAAGTTATTTATTACAACCTGATATTGAAATGGCTTTATTTGACCACTGTTAAGTATTCGAGACATTTTTGCTCTTCAAAGATTGTGAGGTGTAAATGAGTAAATTTAAGTATGAACATCCTTTGGGCAACATTTGGGCCAGCTCTTGTCTGACAACTTTAATATCCTATTTACATTTTCAGCGGGAGCTGTAACATGTTGCTACACTTTACTGTGAAATTCAGAAAAGCAAAAGGTGCTCCTGGGTAGAGGGCAGCCAAGCAGGCCACCTGAAAGGCCCCACATTTACCCTGACATTTGATCTGAAAGAGAATGATACTATATTCAGATACGTGTCTGCAAACTTGCCTTGGACAGCATTTTCTGGGTATGCTTTATTTATTGGAAGTGGAAAGGGAGATTAGCTGAACTCACTAAGAGGGCAAATCAGGCGTAGGAATTTTGGAAGTTTAGGTCCAATTACAAACGTTAAGCATGCTGTCGCAAATGTAGTAATATGAGTTTTACTGTCCTAAATTTTCGCATGATCTGATTGAGTCATTTTGGAGGCATTTAGGCTCCATGTTGAGATCGACTAAAAAGTAAATAATCTCCTAGAATTGCATCTTTTGTAACATGCTCCAGGGTCAGACTGAAACTGTCAGAATATGCATATTAGCCAGTAAAAGCTTTTCCACAGAGGGTACAACTGGCCCCAGCTAGATTTACACTAGTGAATGGGGAGTGGAATTGTGTATCCCTGGTCATATAACGGCCATCACTGCAATACTGGAGTCTTGAGGCAAACCTGGAGGGAAAGAGGCTCTCTAGCATCGGGTCCTTCCTCCATCATTTTACTGGGTGACCTTTGGCAAGTGACTATTCACATCTATAAGTGAGGATAAAAACAGTCTCCAACTCAGAGCTATTATGAGGATTAAATGAATGTAGGTAAAATGTTCAGAACAGCACCTGGCTGTCTAGTTAGTACTGTGTTAGTGCTTTCTACTGTTACTATCTCTCTTCATGAGTTGCTGTCGGGTCACGTTCACACATCATATTCCAAAGAGCAAATACTGCCTCTCGGGATACAGCCGAGAAGGTCTTTCACGACCACCATCAAATATCGGGAGTATTAATTACTCATTTGAATTAACATTCATGGTGGTAGTGTCACTAACAAAAAAAAATAGATCCTGTTGGGTAAGTTAGTTGATCCCCAGACTGAAGTTTAATGCAGTAATTTTTGTGTTTCATTGCTTCTTCTCTTTAGGGTGATGATCTGCAAAAAGAATTTGTTATTGGAGCTGTAATTTTCCAAGTGATATCTTCAGACCCTGAAAATACTGATGTAGCTTTTGCTATGCTTGATTTTAACTCAGGACATACTTTATTTCATTAAGAAGCTCTTAAAATAAGAACTTCAATACATTGCTGTAGTTTCATAGTATGATTTTCTTGAATATTTTTTAAGAAAAAATTAATAGTAATTAATTTTTCCTTAAGTAATATGAGCATTAGAGTTAAAAAAAAACTTCGCAATATTGAAACAAACTAGTTGCAGATAAATTATGGAATGATTATTTTATAGAAACATTTTCCATAATTCCAGTATTGTATTTAAATTCAATTTATAGTCAACTTTTCAGAGATATTTTTCGTAAAGTGAGATTCTTTTGCATCCCAGTGATGTTTGTTTGTTCCTTCTTTGACACAAAAAAATAGGAACCATCCACAAATCAAATTTTAATTCCAAATTGCTTTACTTTGATTTGAATTTAAAACTTCTAACATTGCACTTGACACTTTAAGAGCACTCACAGGCCTGTCATTCAAATCCTAATGTGATGTTATTAGATGACTGCTCTTCAGAAGGACAAACATAGAAGAAAAATCTGTCTTTGTATGGCTTTCACAGTTTTCCTTGGAAATCAGATGCCCAGCAAAAATTAACAAGATCTGTCTAACTGGGGCACCTGTGTGGCTCAGTCGTTAGGCGTCTGCCTTCGGCTAGAGTCATGGGATCGAGCCCCACATTGGGCTCCCTGCTCAGCGGGAAGCCTGCTTCTCCATCTCCCACTCCCCCTGCTTGTGTTCCTGCTCTCGCTGTGTCTGTCTCTGTCAAATAAATAAAACCTTAAAAAAAAAAAAAGAGTAGTTTCCTGAAATAAAAGCATATCTGTAAAAAAAAAAAAAAAACACCTCTGTCTAACTTAAGAAATACAGAAGTTAAATTTATGAGAGTCCAGAATATCTGGTTTGAAATATTTCCCATTTGAGTGGGGAAACTTGACTGACCATTTTATAGGAATGGGGAGTAATATATAGTACTCCTCCTTATCTTCTGGAGTTCCTCCTTATTGACACATTGTAACATCAGAATAGCAAGTTCTGGGAGCATCCCAGCTATGAGACTGCTAGATCTCTGCTCCCCACTCTCTCTCCTCTAAAACTAAGATATTAGATGTCTTTGTTAGCCCAAAAATTCGATGAAGATTCTTAGTCAGTAAGCACAAGTATTTAATTTGTGTGGCTAATTTTAACCAAACAATTAAGAGTAAGAATACCCACACAGTGGTGTTTTCTTCACTATTTCTAGCCCATGCCCGTGTTTTGTCAAAGTAAAATAGTACCCTATTTTAATGTTATTTTAAATTTCAAAATAAATTATCGTTGATGTAAAACCCAATAGAAGAAAGATAATTTGAGAAGAAAATCTTTGTTTTGATTTCAAAAGATACGTATTGTTATCTCCATTGGTGGTAATGGGAAGGTTGAGTCCCATTATTTACCCCAAAGCAGCTTTTCTATCCAAAGTGGAGGGTAAGATATCAACAGCAACAATAACAGGTTTGTGTGAACTCCAGCCATTAATTTGTACACACCTCCTACCACCACCAGCCCTGATAGTCAGTACCTCTCTGGCAGATGACTGATGGAGAATCTATCAGTCCCCCACTACACACACACACACACACACACACACACAGATGACTAATGAATAAAAATAAAACAAGTGCTTTCAGACAATGTAATGGTCTATTTATAGTATATAAATTCTTCATCCTCAGTTTTTGAAGTATGACTTTTCTCCCCCTGCCTGAATCATGATGCTGTAAAGACCTTAAAAATTCTTCAGTTCACCCCCTGATTTAGGATAGGAAGTCTGATATCTGAACATCTCCAAAAATGCAATATCTACCCTTTTCAGTAAAACTTCCGGCTTCTCTCTGATTTATTTCTATGTTTTAAAGTTACAAATAACCACACTTAATATGAATTTACATTGTATCTTGGACCAGAATTTGATGAGTTTTTTTTTTAATTTTTGTAATTGAAGTATAGTTGACATACAATGTTACATTAGTGTTAAGTGTACAACATAGTGATTCTACAATCCTATATACATTACTCAGTGTGTACTGTGGTAAGTATAGTTGATGAGATTTTTTGATCAATTTACCAAAATGGCTTTAGGTCAAGATTTTAGAGTCATGTGAAGCTTTGGAAATCTTTCAGATATATTCCTAGAAAAATGACAGACCACAGTATTAAGATTTATTCTTAAAGTACTTTTCTACAGAAATAGGAACTTCAGGATTTCCACAGATCCTGAACTTGATTGAAATTTAACATTTTATTATTTTTTTAAAAGATTTTATTTTTAAGTAATCTCAACACCCAATGTAGGGCTCGATCTCACAACCCTGAGATCACCACCTGAGCTGAAACCATGAGTGGAGGCTTAACTGCACCACCCAGGCTCCCCCAAAAAGAAGATTTTCATCATCCCAAAAAGAAATCTCATCCCCATTTTCCCCTAAACCTCTCCTGGCCCTAATTACATTATACCTGGCCCACTGATATACTTTCTATCTATATAGATTTGTCTTTTCTGGATGTTTCAGATTAGTGGAATCATACAATAGGTAGTATTTTGCATCTGGCTTCTTTCACTTAATGTTTTCAAGTTTCATCCATTTCATAGCATGTAGGAGTATTTTACTCCCTTTTATTGCTGGGTAGTTTTCCATTGTATGTAGATCCACCACATTTTGTTCATCCATTCATCAGCTGGTGGACATTTGGGTTATTTCCACTTTTTTGGTTATTATGAATAATGTTTCTATGAACATTCATGTACAAGTCTTTGTGGACATGGTTTCGTTTCTCTTGGGCTTATACTTAAAAGTAGAATGGCTGGGGCACCTGGGTGGCTCAGTCAGTTAAGCGTCTGCCTTCAGCTCATGTCATGATCTAAGGGTCATGGGATTGAGTCCCGTGTCGGGCTCTCTGCTCTGCGGAGAGCCTGTTTCTCCCTCTCCCTCTGCTGCTCCCCCTGCTCTTCTCTCTCTCTCTGTCAAATAAATAAATAAAATTTTTAAAAGAAGTAGAATGGCTGGATAATATGGTAAATTTGTGTAAATTTTTAAGAAACTGCCAAATTATTTTCCAGAGTGACAGCATTTACTCCCACCAACACTGCGTGGGGGTTCCAGTGTCTCCACATCCCCGCCAGCACTTGTTATTTTCTCCCTTTAAAAAAAAAAAAAAAGATTTATTTATTTGAGAGAGAGAGAGCATGAGCGGGAGGGGAGAGGGAGAAAGAGTGAGAACCCCAAGCAGACCCCACACCCAGCACAGAGCCTGATGCCAGGCTCGATCCCACTGAACACGATTATGACCTGAGCTGAAATCAAGAGTGGCACACTTAACTGACTGAACTCAGGGTCATGGGTTCAAGCCCCACGCTGGGCATGGAGCCTACTTAAAATAAAATTTTTTAATAAAATTAAAAGTTTTATAGTTTTATCTCTTATATGTAGGTCTGTGATCTATTTTGAGTTAATTTTTGTGTATGATGTAACATGCATTGTTGTAATTTCTTGAGGTTAAATGAAATATTCTAGTGAGCTATAGTAAATTCTTGACAAAAGAATGGCTCTCTGCTTCCTGGAAATATCATTGTATTCCAATATATGTACAACTTTGAGAGAGACCAGCTGAGGCCATGAGGGATGGGGCTGCCACCTAGCCAGCCAGATCACCTGAACGAACCTGAGGATCTGTGGGGTGACATGTCAGGACAGCTTGCCCTCTCATCCAGCATTCTATGGATTAAGATCCATGACCAAATGAAAGAAATTATCCATAATAGTTGTGTTTCTGTTTACTCTGTTGCCTTGCTGTCTTGTACCTAGGAAGCAGTCAACTCATGTTATTTTGTCTGACTTGATATTGAGAAGGGTGAACTTCCTGACCTTGTAGGTATATACTTTAATGGGTCTTTTAATACTCTGCCACTCCATGTATGGTTCCTGCTCCAGACCTACTGAATCAGATTCTATATTTTCCTAAGTTCCCCAAGCGATTTGTGTGCTCATTAAGTCTGATAAGCTCTGGTCTAGAGCAGAGCAAACTATAGCCTGCAGACTAAATCCAGTTGCTGACTGCTTTCATAAATAAAGTTTTCTTGGAACACAGCTACACCCATTTCTTTATATATTATTTATACCGTATGGGCTGCTTTCATTCTGCAGGGGCAGAGTGACTAGTTGAGAAAGAGACCATATGGCCCTCAGAGCCTAAAATACTACCTGGCTTTTATAGAAAAAGCTTTTCTGAATCCTGAACTAGGGAAAAAGAGGGAAAGTTCCCAAACGGTGATGTGTTTGAAGGATTACTGGGAGTTCAGCGGTTATCCAGGTCAGAACAGATCCTGACTGGGGCGCCTGGGTGGCTCAGTCGTTAAGCGTCTGCCTTCAGCTCAGGTCATGATCCCAGGGTCCTGGGATCGAGCCCCACATTGGGCTCCCTGCTCGGCCGGGAGCCTGCTTCTCCCTCTCTCACTCCCCCTGCTCGTGTTCCCTCTCTAGCTTTCTCTCTCTCTGTCAAATAAATAAATAAAATATTAAAAAAAAAAGAACAGAGCCTGACCAAAGGGTATAGTAAGCTATTTATAGAATGTATACATTGATACACACCCACCCCTCATCAATTAAAATTAATATGCTTCTTAACTAAATGAAAATAAGAAAGCCTGAAGTGTAATTGTTGGGAATGTTAATAAAAATGAACCTCATACCTAAACATCTATAATATACTGATAAAAAACTTCAATATTTAAGCAATATAACCAAATATAACTAATATAACCAATATGACATAGACTTATATACTCAGACACACCAATAAACAAACCCTCTTCACTTTAATACAAGTACTTATAACTCTCTCCTTTTTTATCTTAAAGTTTTTTATTTAAGTAATCTCTACGCCCAATGTGGGGCTTGAACTCATGACCCAGAGATCAAGAGTCACATTCTTTTCCAACTGAGCCAACCAGGAGCGGCTCTCTCCTTTTTTTAAAAATAAACTTTTTATTTGGAATAATTTTAGATTTATAAAAGAATTGCAAAGATTGTATAGAGAATTTCTGAATATCTTCACCCATCTCCCCTAATGTCATTTCATATCACCGTGGTACATTTATCAAATCTAAAAAAAACCCAACATGGGTAGCATTATTATTAACTAAACTCAGACTATTCTCATGTTTCACCAAAAAAAATTTTTTTAAGATTTTATTTATTTGAGAAAGAGAGCGAGAGTGAGAGAGAGAGAGTACACACACAGAGGGAGAGGAAGAAGCAGACTCCCTGCTGAGCAGAGAGCCCAACACTGGGCTCCATCGAGGGACCCTGGGATCATGACCTGAGCCAAAGGCCATTGCTTAAGCCACTGAACGACCCAGGCGCCCCTCACCAAAAATTTTTTAAGTTTATTTATTTTTAAGTAATCTCTACACCCAAAGTGGGGCTCGAACTCACAACCCCAAGATCAAGAGTTGCATTTTCTTCCAACTGAGCCAGCCAAGCGCCCCTTGCCCATTTTTTATTAATGTCCTTTCTGTGTTCAGGATCCCCTTCAGGATACCACATTGCAAGTAGTCACCATTATCTCCTTAATCTCCTCTGATATCTGATAGTTTCTCACACTTCCCTGTTTTTCATGATCTTGACAGTTTTGGGAAATACAGGTCGGATATTTTTTAGAATGTCCCTTCATTTGTTTTGGTGTGTGTGTTTTTTTTTTTCCTACTGTATTTTCATGATTAGAATGGGGCTGTGGTTTTAAGGAAGAATACCACAGAGATGAAGTACTTTTCTCATCCCCTCATGACAGGACTGATGATGTTAGCCTTCATCACTTGGGTAAGGTGGTGTGTGCCAGGTGTCTCTACTGCGAGGATACCATTTCCTGTTTCCACATGCCGCCCTTTGGAAGTGAATCACTAAGTGCAACTCACCCTCCAGTGAATGGGCGGGAGAATTTAAGCTCCACCTCCTGGAGGAGAGCCTCTCAACAGATACACAGGTATCTCCTATTGAAAGCCTTTCACTTTCATGAAAGACCTACTTAGTACCCATTTTCATTAACTGAAAGAAATCCAGAGAGGATTTTCACTTTTACTGAGAAAAGGCAAAAAGCAAAAATAGCGTTGAGCATTTGTTTTGAAGTGAGCAGTCACGGGGCTGCATGCACCCGGGGCAGCCAGAGGGACCCTACCGAGCTCCTTCCCCGGTACCTGCACTCAGCATGTCAGCATCAAGCTGGCACAGCTTTGAACTGTGTCCCTGAGCGTCTGTGCTGTCTCTCCATTTATTTTGTACATCCCTTAGCAAGATGTGTCCTAAGGCATCAGAAAAGCCTAAGAGAGGTTATTTTTTGTGTCTGGGAATGCTGAAAAGTTTTCCCCATATAAATTAATAGTAATCGCTTCTTTGCTTTATTGCCATTTTGGCTTAGTAAAGGTTTCCCAGGAACAGTCTACTTTCAGACAGTAGGGGAAACCTGTTCCTGGGATCCTTCTGTCCTGGTTATTTATTTTTTCAATCATGTATTTAAATCAGTGCTACTAATGTATACTTATTTTATTTTTTTAAAAAGATTTTATTTATTTATTTGAGAGAGAATGAGAGATAGAGAGCACGAGAGGGAAGAGGGTTAGAGGGAGAAGCAGACTCCCCGCCGAGCGGGGAGCCCGATGCGGGACTCGATCCGGGACTCCAGGATCATGACCTGAGCGGAAGGCAGTCGCTTAACCAACTGAGCCACCCAGGCGCCCCGTATACTTATTTTATACTTTGGGTAATAATCTGATACTATGTTATCTGTTGTCCAAATTGTTCCAGCTTTGGCCACTGGGAGCTCTTCCAGATTGTCTGGTCTTTTTTTTTTAACAGGCTTTATTGAGATATAATTCACCTATTTAAAGGGTACAATTCAGTGGCTTTTATATACTCGCATTTGTTCAACCATCATCACAACCCTATACCTCTTAGACCTCCCATCCCAAACCCCCATCCCCTGGCAACCCTTAATCTATTTACTTTCTCTATAGATTTCCCCATTCTGGACATTTCATATAAATGGAGTCATATAATATATTGTCCTTGTGACTGGCTTCTTTCAGTTAGCATGATGTTTTCAAGGTACATCTTTCTAATCTATTTTTGTTTTTTTGCTTGTTTTATTTTTTGTTTTTGTATGATTTCTGTCTAGTCTCTATAATCTTTATTCAGATCTTGCTTCTACATAATTGTAATCCATGTGGGTATAGAATTTGGTATTCTGATTTGGTGACATTATTGTATCTACATTTTCCCATTTTTCTTCTAGTCTGCATATTTATTTTCTTTTTTTAATTTTTGTTTAAATTCAATTAACATATAATGTATTATTGGTTTCAGAGGTAGAGGTCAGTGATTCATCAGTCTTATATAATACCCAGTGCTCATTACATCATGTGCCCTCCTTAATGTCCAACACCCAGTTACCCCCCCCACCCCCCCCTCCAGCAGCCCTCAGTTTGTTTCCTATGCCTAAGGGCGCCTGGGTGGCTCAGTTGGTTAAGCAACTGCCTTCGGCTCAGGTCATGATCCTGGAGTCTCGGGATCGAGTCCCACATCGGGCTCCCTGCTCAGCGGGGAGTCTGCTTCTCCCTCTGACCCTCCTCACTCTTATGTGCTGTCTCTCTCATTCTCTGTCTTTCAAATAAATAAATAAATAAATCTTTTTTTAAAAAAAGAGCCTCTTATGGTCTATTGAATATTTATTTTAATGTTAAAAAATATCAAGTTGGTGTTCATTTAACACTTGGTTCTCAGTTTATAATATCTGAGCTTGTTTCATTTTTTCACTATTATAAATAATGTTACTATAAATATTTTCATGCCTGTGGATTTAAAATTATACCTTAGGATAGATTCCCAAGACAGAAATGGTTGAGTTAAATGGTAGAACAATTTTCATGATTTTTTTGGTTAAATTCTATCAAGTCTACACTGTAGAATATTTGTAACAATTTAAGGGACCACTCACAATGTATACATATACCTGTCTGTTTCCTTATAATCTTATCAGCATTCCTTTCTAGTTTAATACACAATAAGAGAGGAAATGAAAGTAGTCAGTGTGTTAAATGTTTTACAAGAATTACATCATTTACCTCATTTAATCTTCCCCTGCCACTCTAAGGTAGTTAACGGAGCAAGGGCTGGATGCCAAAGGCTTCCAGGGTCACAGCCAGAGGGCAAATACCAAAGGTCAAGTCCTGGAACATTGCAGAAATCCAAGCCAGGCCACTAAGAACTAAGGCCAGAGAAAGAATGGGAGCCAAGGCCCTGGATCAAGGGGACAAAAACCAGGAAAGTCTGAACTAGACTGAGTCAACAGGAAACGCTCCTGATGAATTCCAAAACACATCACTTCAGTGCCCTTTTATAGGATCCAGCCAGGGCTTTGTGAGTGCACCTGGTTCATTCAAAGGTACCAGAAGAGAATAAACACCAGGCTAGTCACTTGGCATTTTAGAGTTGATCACATTTAGGTTTAAAAAATAAAGTTGCTACAAATGCATGCATATTTACGTGTAAATGTATAGAAAGTCTAGAAGAATATGCACTAAACTTAAAAACATTGGTTTTACCTTTGAGAAGACTGACAGGCTTTGGGGCAGGAGTTGGGGTACCAGGGTACTTTATGGGTCGGCTTTGTTTGAATACTGATGTGATTTTTTTAAAAGATTTTATTTATTTATTTTGACAGAGGGAAAGAGACAGCGAGAGAGGGAACACAAGCAGGGGGAGTGGGAAAGGGAGAAGCAGGCTTCCCGCAGAGCAGGGGAGCCCGACGTGGGGCTCGATCCCAGAACCCTGGAATCATGACCGGAGCCGAAGGCAGACACTTAACGACTGAGCCACCCAGATGCCCCGTGATGTGATTTTTTTAAGGAAAAATTATCACTTTAAAAAAGTCTTCATTATTTCATTCGTTCAACAAACACTTATTGGATATTCTCTTACACTAGGCACTGTGCAAAGATCTGAAATAAGATAGGAACCCTACTCACAAGTTCATGTTCTAATATAGTGTTTTTCAAACTCTGGGCCACAGTTCTTTAGTGGTTTCTGAAATTAAAAATCATTGGATCATATTGTATTATAACCTAAGGTATAAAATAAAATATCCATGAGTCCCTACTGATAGAAATAAGTGATTGAGTAAATAAATAATAGGGTACAGTAGACAGATCACCTGCACAGTAGAATTCCAAATAATTTACATAGGTACTTCTCCCTCAAGGAGATGGAACATAACTTCCCACCCCTTAAATGTGGGCTACATATAATGACTTCCCTCTAAAGAGTATGGTATAAAAAGGGGAAGGATAACTTTACGGTACAGAAACCTAACAAAAACTGTCTCAGCCAGATGATCAAGTTCAGTTTCAACAGTGATATATCATGTTGATAGTATGTGCCTTTTGTGTGTTGGGGCTCAGTCCGTTAAGCATCTGCTTTCGGCTCAGGATCCTGGGATCAAGCCCCGCGTTGGGTTCCCCGTTCAGCAGGGAGTCTGCTTCTCTTTCTTCCTCTGCACCCCCGCCCTCACCGCTCGTACTTGTGTGCTCTCTCTCAAATAAATAAAATCTTAAAAAAAGAAAAGAAAAATCCATATATCTATGTAACCCAAACACCTCACAACTACATTTTTTATAAAATGTCACAAAAATCACCAGAGTACAATACACACAGTATGGGTAGGTATTGTTTGGTGATCATCATATATAACTGAATCAGATATATATGTACCTGAATGCTGGGTCACAATAAAATTGTCACAATAAAGTAAAAATCACTGGTCTTGTAGGAGAGCTTAGTATGTAATCAAATAATGATTACATAGGGTGACAAGTTTTGTAAGATACAGTAATGGGTTCAAAGAAGGATAGCTAGCGGGGTGCCTGGGTAGCTCAGATGACCTGAGCTGAAGGCAGTCGCCTAACCAACTGAGCCACCCAGGCGCCCAATAAATAAAATATTTTTTAAAAAAGAAAGGATAGTAGCTAGCTCTTTATGATTAGCAATAAGGGACTGGGATAGGCAGACTTCACTGAAGAAAAAGTGATATATTATCATAATGATTTTCACCAGTACTTGTGTAGCCCTCACTATGTGCCAACTGCCAAACCCAGTTCTAAGAACATTACATATACTAACTCCTCTAATCCTTACAACCCAGAAGGTAAGTACTATCTATTATTATTCCCATTGTACCTTTGACTGAGTACTAAAAGTTAAGTAACTTGCCAAGGATCACAAAATTAACAGTCAAGCCCCAGTTCATGCTTTTGACTATTATACTGTTATAAGGACTTTATGTTTCCCTGGAGGAAATTTGCTTTTTAACTTGGAGGATTTTATTTCAATCAATTTTATGGGGCCAAAAATGTGTTTGTCTAATATTACGTGTGTGTGTCTTACAGTAATCTGATTCTGAGGTACATAAAAAGCCTTTAGAGCTAGAAAGGATATTCGTCATCATCAAATACCACTTTGATTGCTAGAAACTTCATACTCTACTGTTTTCATGCGTTGTATTGTTTGGTATTTTCCAAATTAAATGTTCAGCAGCATTAGAGAATATTGACTTGATCGTTCCCAAAGCTACCTGAAGTTGATGCTTGGTAAGCTTAAATGAACATCTGATGACACTAATACACTGAGTGAGGCAAAGAGGCAATGTGATAAATTAAAGACAGCATCAGATTATGAGTCAGGGGGCCAGAATCCAAGACTTCACTCTACATCTCAGATTATCCATTTTTCCATCTGCAAAATGAAGGGAGTGCACATCAGGGATGACAGATATACAGTGCATATGTTGCCACACCCTGCTTCCTAACCTGCACCTGACATACTAATCGTTCATAGCATCCATTTGAATCTGAACGGTTCCAGAATCCTTCCCAACACGGTGCTCAAAGCAGCAAATACAGTTAGTCACAGTTGGCACCCAAGTTAAAATCTATTTGTCATCTTTGGATGACAGTTTCAGAATACACCATCAGAAATATGAAAACTATACCCAATTCAGTATGCATTTCAATTGTTCTAAGTCTCTCTTTTCTCTAGGCATTTAGTTTGTATCACATAGGGTCCTGGGACATTGATCTGCTCATATTCTACTATGACTATACCAAACTCCCTCATCTTGGCCTTTGGGCATCCTGGCATCCTTTGTGTAAGGCTTTCCCCAGTGAAATTTCCCTTCTTTTTCTGTCCTTGATTCACACAGTCTCTTGGGTGTGGAGTCCTTCAGGTCCTGGCAATCAAAACATCTTCCCCAGCCTTGTGTGTCCTTGAATGCAAAGAGTTTTGTAAACAAAGGAAGTTCATACCTGCTCCCTGGCCACTCCCAGCACTTGTCTAGGCATATTCTTTCCTTATTACCCTACCTCAGTTTCATAATTATTTGATTTCTCTCCTCCCTGATGATTAGTAACCAGGATTGGTGCTTAAAGCATTCATCTTCTGTTCTCAAACATGTACTTGTCTCTGAGTCTCTACATTGTATATTTCGGCTTTGTGTATTTTATAATAGAGTTTACAATTTTACTTGTCCACTTTATTACCACTGTGTAATCCTACAGTTACAAATTGTGTAATTGTTTATGAGCATGCAAAACAAAGATGATGTATTTGAGCCTTTATAGATGCCTTCAGCTACTATTTTCAAGGCTTGCATCCTAATGAGTATCAATTCAACATGCCCTTGTTTGTCATCCTTGCTCCTGAAGTCAGTGGGAAGGAATGCTGTGCTTGTTAAGGTGGAAACCAATTTGATCCGTTGGTGTAACATCTCAATGGGATCATTTTACATCTCATTTTACCGTAAACTTAATGCAGCCAGGGCATTTAAAGGCAAAGGTTTGGCCATGAATACCTTTGAGACAATATCTTTTTCTTTTTTTTAAAGATTTATTCATTTGAGAGAGAGGGAGAGAGAGCGAGGAGTAGGAGGGGCAGAGGGAAAAGGAGACAAGCCGGCTCCCCTCTGAGCAGCGAACACCGACAGGGCTCGATCCCAGGACCCTGAGATCATGACCTGAGCCGAAACCAGGAGTCGGACACTCAACCGACTGAGCCACCCAGGCGCCCAAGACAGTATCTCTTTCTTCTAGCTGGCAGTTGGAATCCAGAGTATAAGATTGTAATTTCTAACTTTTGTGAAGATCGTTTTAAAATATCTTTGCTAAAAGGGAATAAAAGAATGGATGGTAACTTAATTTACTGGTCTCCAGCCATAATTTACTGGCAGTAATTTGTAAGGAGAATAAAAGCAGCACTTAATACCAAATGACTAAACAGAGTATGTTGCAATCCCACCTACAGTAGTGAGCTTATCTTCCTGGAAAAGGGAGTGAATGACCACAGGCCTCCCCCATGGCACAGCTGCCCTGTCCCCGGCTGAGCTGGTCTACATAACATCCTGTCCTGTGCCCTGGATGATCACGGCGGCCCAGGCTTTACCAGCCTGGGCCTGGCTCTTTCCAGCTCTTCATGTTTGGAATTATTGTGAGATAACCACCTGTCTGATACGGTTTAGGAAATAAGAGATGAACTGGGAGGGCAAAGAATAATACAAAATGTAGTCCAAGAATTATCCCATAATCTGTTGCAACATTTCTGTAAAATTATTCCATATTTTAAAAGTTCATTTAAGAGGGGTTCCTGGGTGGCTCAGTTGGTTAATCGTCTGCCTTCAGCCCAGGTCTTGATCCCAGGATCATGAGTTCAAGCCCCACATTAGGCTCTGTGCTGGGCATGGAGCCTACTTTAAAAAAAAAGTTTTGGAAGATAACTAATGAAAATTTATGTTTAGTTTTTTTTTATAGATTTGATTTGCTTATTTGACAGAGGGAGAGAGAGAGAGAGCATAAGCAGGGGGAGTGGCAGGCAGAGGGAGAAGGAGAAGCAGGCTTCCCGCTGAGTAGGGAGCCCCACATGGGGCTCGATCCCAGGACCCTGGGATCATGACCTGAGCTGAAGGCAGACACTTAACCGACTGAGCCACCCAGGCATCCCAATGTTTAGTTATTTATTAAAACCTCATTTAATTCATAGGAGTGAAGACCAGTATTATCAGATCACATTTTATTTACTTCTGGTTCATCTATAGAACACATCTAATATTATTCTTTGAGATGTTTGATTTTAGTTTTTTGTTGTTCTTTCATCCTTCAGGTTCTCATCACAGGCACCCTTTGACATAACTTTTGAACTATCTGGAAAAATATTGCCCAGAAAAAAAATGATAAAATTTTTCCTCATGGTGAATAAACAAGGACAGACCCGACTTGCTAAATACTATGAACATGTGGAGATCAATAAGCGTACAGTTCTGGAAACGGAAGTCATAAAGAGCTGTCTCTCCCGATCCAATGAACAAGTAAGTTTCTGGTTCTCTCTTTTATCTCCTCATTCAACTAGGCAGTGGCAGATCTGTTACTACTGAGTCTCAAGGGCCATCAAGTTCTTTGAACTACATTCTTTCAACAGCTATTAGGGAAAATAACAAATGAAGTGAATGAAGACTGAAGCATAGCTCGCTCGCTTTATATCCCCTTAAGGAAAATACCAACAAGGAAAACCAGGAAAAGCCTTGAGTTCTTATTTAGGTCAGCATATTTGTTCTCAAATTTATTCCAGCTAATAGACATACCTTCTTTTTTTGTCCATATGAATTTAGCCTGTACAACTCTTAGGGGTGCCCGCAGCAGGTGGCTCGCTTTAAGCCAAGAGATTAAGGTCAGATGATTGGTATAGAGGTGAACACTGGAGACCCACTTTGTGCCAGAGAATACTAGCATGATTCTCATGTAGAGCATAGTTTTTTTTCTGCTTATCATTTTTGTAAACTTAACACCAATATAATCCTAGAACTAGTGATTTAAAAAACAAAACAAATTTTATTTGAACTTGTCTTGTTTTATGATGTAGATGGGGTAAGCAGAAGTTAAAAATTCATATGACACAACAAATCTACACATTCTGTCAAAATTGAGGTTAAACAAAATCATTAAAATCATAACAAATAAGAATTTTAGGAACTGAGTCTATTTTTTACAAAGAGGTTTAATTGGAGAATTACTTAATCAGGGTTCTAAACTTTGAGTCTATTGGAGATCACTGAACAAACTGCAGCAAAATCAGAACGATTGTTTAAATCACCCATTAATTTTGCCAGTTCTCCATTTCACAGCATATGTAGAAAGGCTGTGGGAACCACTGCTAGGTCTTAAAATATTAAAGTACACCCGTGCTCAGAAGTTACATGTTGGAACTATGTTTCCCTTGGCTTCTAAATTGATTTTCCAGTCTCAACATCTCAGAGTCCTCTTTGAATTACTACTTTGGCCTGCCATGGCACACATTGCTTCATGTAGTTGTCAAAGGGAAACAGGAACTATTAAAGGGCTGTGTTAATAGTCACATACTTTAAATAAAGATAACCTCCAGAAGTGTTCTTCTTGAATCTTTCTGCAGAAGGCAGGCACTGCACAGTTTCAAACACCATCTTCACGATACGTTACCCTTTGAAATATATGCTTTGGAACAAATATATTACTAGATATTTTTGAAGCATTCTGAATTCTTTTTTTTAAAGATTTTATTTATTGAGAGAGAGAAAGCGAAAGAGAGAGAGCATGAGCTGAGGGGGAGGGGCAGGCAGAGGGGAGGGAGAGGGAGAAGCAGACTCCCCACTGAGCAGGGAGCTTTTTTTTTTTATAAATGCATTTTTCTTTTTTTTAACGATTTGTATTCATTTGTCAGAGACAGAGAAAGAGAGAGAGCGAGCACAAGCAGGGGGAGCAGCAGAGGGAGAGGGAGAAGCAAGCTCCTCACTGAGCAAGGAGCCCGATGCGGGACTCCATCCCAGGACCCTGAGGTCATGACCTGAGCCGAAGGCAGACTCTTAACGACTGAGGCACACAGGCGTCCCTGAGCAGGGAGCCTTAACAAGGGGCTCTATCCCAGGACCCTGGGATCATGACCTGAGCTAAAGGCAGACGCTTAACTGACTGAGCCACCCAGGTGCCCCCTTAATTATTTTAGATTTTAAAAGGAATCCACTGGGCTTTTGGATAATTAGGCGCTGAAGTAACACAATCTCAGCTTAGTTTTTATTTTATCCACAAAAGTGCTTGCTACTTTTTTTTTTTTTTTTTTTGGTCCTGAGAGGCTTTGAAAAAATGTTCTTTAGTTCTTTCAGATAGGTTGTGTTTCCTTGAAAGATCCAGCTGAGCAGAAATCACACTGGCTCTACAGTGAGCCAAAAATGCAGAGTGGTACTGCACTTCTTACCTTT
Source organism: Callorhinus ursinus (assembly GCF_003265705.2). Taxonomy (NCBI): domain Eukaryota; kingdom Metazoa; phylum Chordata; class Mammalia; order Carnivora; family Otariidae; genus Callorhinus; species Callorhinus ursinus. Next base: position 8,841,582 of record NW_027397070.1, read on the forward strand.
ATCCTCATTTTATTTTATTTTAAAGATTTTATTTATTTGACAGAGAGAGACACAGCGAGAGAGGGAACACAAGCAGGGGGAGTGGGAGAGGGAGAAGCAGGCTTCCCGCGGCGCAGGGAGCCTGATGCGGGGCTCGATCCCAGGACCCTGGGACCATGACCTGAACCGAAGGCAGAAGCTTAATGACAGCCACCCAGATGCCCAGAGAAGAAAATCTTCTTTGTCACGTTGGCTTATTTTCATGTTGGAGGCAGTTTAAAATTATTCAGTACCTTTGCCTGCTGATTTTCACACAGAGCAAAGCAAAGGAATGAGAAGGAGTACAGGTGGGAACCCACGTGGATGCTCCAAGCCTTTTTTCCTAGACCCCTTCTCTGCCTCCCACTAGAGATGCTTCCATGTAGTCCCCGAATACTGTGAGGCGGCAACCAACAGGCAACCAACCAAGATTGTGTAACATTTTAATATTGCATATTTCTGGGAATGTGTTGACCGATACAGAAATCAGAACTTAGAAATTATGCAGGCCCTTTTGAAGAAATCCATGGCAACCATAGGAATTAATATCTAATTGTGTTTTTTCTAGTGTTCTTTCATTGAATTTAAGGATTTTAAGCTGATATGTCGGCGGTATGCAGCTCTCCTCATTGTGGTTGGAGTTAATGACACTGAGGTACGGTAACAGAGGAGCCTATGGAAAATGCAAGAAAATTAGGAATAACAGCCTGATTTTTTTTTTAATTTTTAAAGATTTTATTTATCTGACAGAGAGAGAGAGAGTGGAAGAGAGCACAAGCAGGGGGAGCGGCAGGCAGAGGGAGAAGCAGGCTTCCCGCTGAGCAGGGAGCCCAATGCAGGGCTCAATCCCAGGACCCTGAAATCATGACCTGAGCCGAAGTCAGACGCTCAACCGACTGAGCCACCCAGGGGCCCCGACAGTCTGATTTTTATTCCTCCTTAAATTGACATTTTCTTCTCTACTTGCCTATCTAAGAATTATCTTGACTCCTAAAGGATCGTTTCTCTATCAAGGCTAGGGAAAGCTGTGTGGAAGAAAAATATCTAGGATTTCTCTTGGATTCAATGAGTGGCATATGGGGAAGCACCAAACCACAGACAGAATGCTTTCCTCGACCCTAGGCAATACCAGTGTCCTGCCCTTGTTCTGTGTGGCCCAGTGTGGCAGCTTAGACAGGTGTAGAGGCCATTCAGTTGTGGCATGAAATATAGGCTGACAGATCAGAAGCCATAGCAAACTATAAATATGATTGTGTTGTGACTGAATTTCCTCAGATTTAGTTCACCTTTCCAGAAACGTCAGTCCCAGGTCAACAGAACCTAAGGCTATTGAATCCATGAAAAGCATTTAAGATTTAAGATACTTCAGAATTTCAGTTGATTGTTTTTTATCTGTGAACCAAACCTAGAGGTAGTTTCCCATCTTCCCAAATGGAAAATTGGTGGCATGAGGAACCTGAAACACTGTTTCAGCCAGTGATGATAAATTCAGGGAGCAGAACTCAAAAACCCTAAACATGAGACTCGATCTGGTTTCCTTCCCCTAAGTTCATTAAGGACTTAGAGTCTTAGAGGTGAAGGTTTTCGATTTTCCCTCTATGGGTAAGCTTCTTTCAAACAAGTGAGTCGTAGAACTATTCTGAATATTTGTCAGTGTCTAATTTATACATGGGCCATACTAAAACTAATTGTACCCTTTTTTATTTCAGAATGAGATGGCCATTTATGAATTCATCCATAACTTTGTGGAAGTGTTAGATGAGTACTTCAGCCGAGTGGTAAGTCTAATGACTAAGAAATGGTTTATGTCCTTCTCCCAGTTTCCCAGAAATGGTCTATATCAAGAACCAGTGTTCATATAGAGCTTTACCATGTAAAAGTTAAAACTCAGATGATGCCACATTTTCTTTACCTTTCCTTCTGGTTCATCCAAAGTGTTACAAACCACTGTGTGCTTTAGATCTTTATAAAGAACCAGTTCTACAAGCCTAAGAACCTCTTACGCCTTTTCTTTTAATTAAGAGACTTGGCTATTTAACTTTCTCTCTCTCTCTCTCTCTCTCTCTCTCTCTCTCTCTCTCTCTCTCTTTTCTGTTTCCCTTCCTAAGGCACTAGGAACCTTTTTAGTTTAGGAATCATTTCCATCCACACTTTTGCTTTGATAGTCAAAACCAACTCCAAACCAAAGGAATACATGAGTTCCTTTCCAACAGCCCCCTTTTTAAAGATTTTATTTATCTCTCTGAGAGAGAGGGGGGTGTGCGTGCAAGAGTGGGGAGAGGGGCAGAGGGGGAGAGAGAGAATCCCAAGCAGACTCCCCCTGAGAGCAGAGCCTGACACGGGGCTCGATCTCATGACCCTGAGATCATGACCTGAACCTAGACCAAGAGTTGGACGCTTCACCGACTGAGCCACCCAGATGCCTCCCAACAGCCCCCTTTCTTAAAAAACAAAACAAAACAAAAAACCCCAGCTGTATTGAAATAGAATTTACATACCCCGAAACTCACCCATTTAACCCGTATAGGTTTTCGTATTTACACACAGTTGTGCAGCCATCAGCAAAGTCCATTTTAGACTATTTCATAGCCACCACGAAATCACTTATTGTCAGGGGACAATAAGGCTGGCCTCAAACTCCATCTTTGTATTGATTGCTTGGAGAGAGTGCCATAACTCAGCAGTGTCCAGTAGAACTTTCCACCACAACAGAAATGTTCTGTACCTGTGCCATCCAGTGCAGGAGGCACTAGCCACATGTGGCTTTTCAAAACTGGAAACGTGATTAGTATAAAGGAGGAAATGAGGAATTTAATCTTAATTCATTTGATTCGCCAAATGATGCTGGTGGTTACCGTATTAGCACAGCTCTGGTTCCTGCTTAATCGCAGTGACCACTCTCTTAAGACAGACTGGTTTGCAAGTCAGGGTCTGTGATTCAGAGCTGGCCATGATTAGCCATTTTAAGGGAACACCTATCAAGAAGAATAACATTTCCCAAAAAAGCAATATTTTAAACCTGGAACAATTATGAGTGAGTACAAGCACTATCATTGCTAAGGTTTTTTAAATTATTATTATGTTCGGTGACTGAGAATAAATAGCACGTTGCTGAATTCTTGCTGTAATTCTGGGGAGAGAGTCAGTGACCACATGAACCACAGAAGTAAAGATTAGAATTTAATTTAAACTGGACACAGGACTCCCAGCAGTACTGTGAGATGGCTCAGTTCAGGATGACAGTAGCAAAAAGAAGAGACAAAGGAGGGAAGAGAGTACTATGGTAAAGAAAATAGAATCTGCCCCACTCGGAGAATGCCTTGTCATCTAACATTTATTTTGGGGTTTGTGAGTTTTAAACATTCTTGCTGAGACTATTTTAATCTTGGTTTCCAAATCTTAAATTTGGAGATCAGTCTCATGCTGTCTGGGCTGAAAGAAGCATCTCAGCCTCACATTTCAAAACAAAAAAAACAACCCGGTTAGCTCCCCTGGGGCAAGAGAGGATGGTTGCTGTTGAGGATCGGGTGGTCATTGGGGATCAGGGTCGTCATTGCTGCACTTGACAAACCTTAAGTCCTTTCAGATGTGAATTTAACTCTGTTTACTATTTCTCCCTCTGTGATTTTTTTTATGATCTAAACATCTCTGATCACTGAAAAAAATTGAAAACACATATAAGCAAAAAGAAAGGGGAGAAGATCTTGAGTAAACCCATGACTTACTGATACATACTATTAGGTACATTTCCTTTTAGACTTTATGTATCTGTCTGTATCTAACTATATAACTGTATCTAACTGTGTATCTGTCTCTACATATACATGTATCCATGGGATAGTACTGTATATACAGTGTTACAACTTGCTTTTTTACTTAACAATGTCGGTACTTATATATCTATAGCCTCATTTGTGGATCTGCAATAATATATTTAACTAGTCCCCCCTTGATAGATACTTAGCTTGTTTTCAGTAATTTGCTACTATAAACATTACCCTAAACATCCTATCACACATTGTTGTCCTGTTATCTAATTATTTCCTCAGGATAAACTTCTAGAAGTAAAAATGATGGATTCAAAGGGCATGCATATTATTAAGGTTTTTGATACACATATCAAACTAGCTATCATCTATAAAGGTCGAGGTTGTCTATTCCCTCTATGTTCTCTCTCTCTTTTTTAAAGATTGTATTTATTTATTTGACAGAGAGAGGGAACACAAGCAGGGGGAGTGGGAGAGGGAGAAGCAGGCTTCCCGCAGAGCAGGGAGCCCGATGTGGGGCTCGATCCCAGGACCCTGTGATCATGACCTGAGCCAAAGGCAGACACTTAACAACTGAGCCACCCAGGCGCCCCGACTCCGTCCATGTTCTAAGGATGAATTGTTCTGGTTGGCAAAATTCCTCCAAACTGCAGCCTATTTTTTTTAAGAAGCACAGTCCAGGGGGCGCCTGGGTGGCACAGTGGGTTCAGTGTCCAACCCTTGGTTTCAGCTCAGATCGTGATCTCAGGGTCGTGAGATCAAGCTCGCATCAGGCTCCATGCTCAGTGCAGAGTCTGCTTGAAATTCTGTCCCTCTACTCCTCCCCCCTACTCGTGTGTGTGCATGCATGCTCTCTCTCTCTCATAAATAAATCTCTGATAAATAAATAAATAGATAGATAGATAGATAGATAGATAGATAGATAGATAGCACAGTCCCAGGCTCAGGGCCTTCCTGCTTGGACTTGTATGTACAGAGCTGCCTCCCCGACCTGCTCCCAAGCCTGTGGCCAGAGCAGCTGCTAACTCTGGTAAGCACATGTGCCCCAGTGTCCCATTCTCATCCTTGTACTTTTTTCTCTTTTCCAGAGTGAATTAGATGTATCCTTTTTCAAAGCTGTGAGCCAGGTTTTCCTCAGTACTTGGCAAAGCACAGGGGTAGTCCTGATCAGGTAAGTGCCACGGGGCAGGAAAACGGTGCAGCAGAATCCAGAATCCAGAATGCTAATTATCCATTAACAACTGACAAGATGGTCCAAGGTGCAGGAGCTTTGCAGAAAAACCCCTGTCCTTTTTCACAAAGATGATTCTTATTAAGATTCTTATATTTTTCAGACAGGCCAATGCTATGGTCGTAGTTGATAATAACTGTTAGAATAATGTAACTTCTTTTAAGTATATAGATTAGACCTTTACAGAATTTGAATAATACAGCCAGAAAGTGCTTGGTCCTCCTAGAGAGAGTGGATTTTCATGGCTCCAGGTCTAAATCTCCAGAAATCCCTCACATGATCAGAATAAGGCCTTCAAGGATGATAAACTGGAGGGTTAAAGAGTTGCCTGGCTTGTGTTCATTTACTTTTATAACAGAGAAAGCTCTCTTCTTCTCTTTCTTCTCCCTTTTAAATCAAAGTATGCAAGCACCACTCTCCCCCCCAACAAACATTATTTGCTTCAAATACTGTAGGCCTGTGGATTTTGGCAGGGGCCCACTGGGCTTTGCGTGAGTGCTCTGGAGGCAAGGTGACTTTTAAGTTAATTTTTACTTCAAAAATCTGCTTGAAAGCAATAAATGAGAGGCCTTTGGGAAAACATCAGGCTTAAATCTAAAATAGTAACAAATATAACAAATATATATTAATTATAACGTGTTTCTACATACATATACATATATATATATATATATATATATTAGACATCAGCCTATCTGGGGAAATGGCCATTTAGCTTTTACTATTGATAGAAAACGTCATCATGTTGATAAACTCCATTTACAGGCTGTATCTGGAAGCCTCTGTAACTGGGAAAATCTGAGTGCCCTCTAGTGGTGAGTGACCTAAATCTATGATCCCTTTGACCTAGGACACCCAAGACCAGACTGTATATTAAGGTGTATTTTTATTCAGCATGTTACATTCCATTTTAACTAGGCCCTTTAAAGCAGTTCAAAATAAATCTCCTCCTCTTGTACAGGGAAATAAGAGAAATGCCTTTTGATTTAAAAAGTCATCAGGAAGATAGGAAAAGCTTTTAGACACCTCACCAGGAGTACAGAAACCCAAGTTCTGCTTTTGAACCTGCAACAAACTGTAGATGTTGGACAAGACAGATAACCCCTTCATCTCAAAATAATAGAATTAAGCTAGAAGAGCTTTAACACCCTCTCAGCCTTAATATTTGATGTTGCGTTGACACTAGGTAACTGAGCTGAGTTACCTTATACCTAGAACAGGAAAAGAGACTCTAACTAGTCTAGAAGTTCAGAGAATTACAGTGAATCGGATATAATAGGGTATATTTTATAGCTGAACTAGCATCTTATATATTGACTAGATGTTTATTAGAAGTAGAGACAGATTTGTCTTATAGCCCTCTGGTGTATAGCATAGGTCCAAGTAATGATCTCCAGCATTCTTTTCCTTTTTTTAAGATTTTACTTTTAAGTAATCTCCACACCCAACATGGGGCTCAGACTCACGACCCCGAGATCAAGAGTCCCACGCTCCTCCGACTGAGCCAGCCAGGCACCCTGAGCTCCAGCATTCTTGTTCAAATTTAATTTCCACACCAAGGCACAGAATTTGTATCTTTTCCCTTCATTTTACTTGGTTTCATTTTTGCCTTCCCTTCCTCTCTTATTTTTTTTTTAAAGATTTTATTTATTTATTTATTTATTTGACAGACAGAGACACAGCGAGAGAGGGAACACAAGCAGGGGGAGTGGGAGAGGGAGAAGCAGGCTTCCTGCTCAGCAGGGAGCCCGATGCGGGGCTCGATCCCAGGACCCTGGGATCATGACCTGAGCCGAAGGCAGACGCTTAACAACTGAGCCACCCAGGTGCTCCTAACTTATTTTTTTAATTGAAATACAATGAATGTCCTATGTTAGTTTCAGGTGTACCTCTGAGTAATTTATGTACTTATCGTCCTTCGGAATTACTTAGGTGTATCCACCTGACAGATTAAGAATTTTGCTTCATTTAGAGAGGGGAACTGATTCTGCCCAGACCTGGAAGTGTAAGCCTTTGCTCTAGGCAAAATTTCACTTGGACCTCCAGTGGCCTAAAAGTGGAGCAGGTGGGGCAGGTAGGCTGCGGGGTACCCTCGCTTCCATTAACATTCTTAAAATGTTTCCACGCTTAGCCATCTGAAAACGATCCAATTAAAACCCATGCCTTTACTCTGCCTCATGCATAATTCTAACTATCACATGTCTGGGAAGGACCTCTCTATACCAATTTCGTAACAGTAAGGCAAGGGAGCCTTTTAGAGGTGCAGCCTCAGTTTCCCGCCCCCTCTGTGTAGGGCCAGAGATGCTCCATATCACCGCCCTGGGAGCACGTGCCCAGCGCTGCTGAAGCAGCTAACATTGGTCAGGGCTGCGAGGCCAGGGAAGCTTCCTCCGGCCTTGAAAGGCTGAAAACAAGCAGCTGATAGAGTTGCAACCTGGAGCTGGTTCTCCCAACACTCACTACACCTATCCTTGTGTTTGCTCAGGCTTAAGAAAGCCTTCCTTGTCCGCCCACATGGAATAGACACGCTCAAAGGCTTGGCTTTGGTGCAGCACCAGGAGAATGGAAGTCAAAACCTCATGGAATTCCCAAGAAGCCCTTTACTTGCCATCTATTTCTCCAGAAGCTTCACTCCCCTGAAGCGTTCTGAGAATGGGGCAGCTTTGCAGAGTCCACATGGCTAGACTTTGAGAAATAAAATGCACCATTTATCTACAGGTGCTTAGAATGGGCTTGTTCTACTGCTAGTAAGACTGACATCACAGAGCAAGACAGATGGGATTTTAAAAGGGAGTGACCTGGGGTGCCTGGGTGGCCCAGCTGGTTAAGTAGTGTCCAACGCTTGGTTTCAGCTCCGGTCATGATGTCCGAAACCCACATTGCATCGGGCTCCGCGCTCAGCGGGGAGTCCGCTTCCCATCTCTCTCCCGTTCTGCCCCTCCTCCCACGCTCATTCTCTTTCTCTCTAGAATAAATAAGTAAATCTTAAAAAAAAAAAGAAAGAAAGAAAAGAAATGACCCAAGCACAAGAAATTAGGACAGAAATTCTGGCTTCTTGAAAGCACTTCTACTAAGTGGCAACTCTGTGTTGCTGTTAGTGTCAGGTTGGGGCAGACCCTTGGGACCAAGCATGTCAGTGACCTAAATCCTTCACGTGCCCTGCATAAGTACACTATTCACATTCTGCTCTACTCACTGGGCTGAAATGTTGCCTGAGGACCCCTGAGGCCCTGCTTCTATCGGGAAAGTTTGCCCTATCACATACTTTAGTAGACATATTTAAGATTTCAAGTTCTGGGGGTGCCTGGCTGGCTCAGTCTTTAGAGCATGTAACTCTTGATCTTGAGATCGTGAGTTTGAGCCCCATGTTGGGGGGTAGACTGTACTTTAATAATTTTTTAAAAATCTAAAAAAAAAAACCTTCAAATTCTATGAATTAAGATGGTTTTTAGGAATCAACTAATGAGCTTCCCAAAATGTGTTCAGCTCTGTAACCCCAAATGTGCTGTATTCTCCAGACAATTCATAATTCAAAGGAGCTGTCTCTACCCCCTCTGCTAAATATTCAGGGGACTGGCGCCAGTGAACAGCGCTGTGGGGGAGATGTCCGCCTCGTCCTCCGTTCAGGGCACAACTACTAATGTGTGAATGTACAGAAAACCTTAACTGCCTTTTTGGTGTTTGGTGCTTTTAAAGTGGCTTAAAGACTTGGTTTATTGGGGTTAGAGTGGAATGTAGCAGTACTACCTTTAGATTTGGACAACCAGGATCCCTTTCCTGGGCCCTGGGCCAGAGGGGGCCTCATCTGGCTCTCTTTCAGCAGTATCCCTCTCCATGGGATGAGGATGCTTATTCAGAGCCTGTAGGGACCCAATCCACTTCTTTTTTTTTTTAAGATTTTATTTATTTATTTGACAGAGAGAGACAAAACGAGAGGGGGAACACAAGCAGGGGCAGTGGGAGAGGGAAAAGCAGGCTTCCCGCTGAGCAGGGAGCCCGATGAGGGGCTCGATCCCAGGACCCCGGGATCATGACCTGAGCCGAAGGCAGATGCTCAACAACTGAGTCACCCAGGCGCCCGGACCCAATCCACTTCTTGACCATCCTCCAGCTACCTGAGTCCCCAGAACTCACTGGGTGCCCATATACCAGGGGGTATTGCTAGGTAGGGCTTGTACAGACCTCTCCCCATGACTGGGGGCAGGAATGACAGAGAGCCTGGGATGGTAGCCCACATACACACACGAGGGAAAAAGTGGGGAACAGGCTAGAATCCCTCTTTATATTCCAGGGCCACTGACCCCACAAATATAGGGTAGGCCTAGAATCCAGAATGTTTTCTTGATTCCAGAATCTTTTAAATAAATCTTTAGAACATTCATGTTTTTATTATCTAAGTCCTTAAAACCCAAAAGCCTGAGCAATTAGTTCTAGAACGTTAAAGCTCATGTGGGTGATGAGAAAGTACCTCTTTACTGTAGTTGAAGGTAGGGGAGAAGGAAGGGCCTCCGCTGCTGCTTGCACGCCGTGACTCAGCTAGTTGTCTTCCATGGTGCCCTCTGGAGGGATGAAGGCACCCAGGCAACAGTATTCAGCACCACCGAGATTTGCAGTCAGGCCCTTCTCAGGACCCAGAGCCCACCGTGGGGCATCAGCCTCTCCTTCCATCATTACTTTCCTAAAATCCCAAACACCTTAAAGGTCCAGAAACCAGACTAGGTCTTCTCTGAATAGGAGCTAACTTCACACTGACTTCATGAGAAATCACAAAAGTACTTGTTCAACTAGGGGCTATGGAAATACTGGCAAGAAGAACAAAGAAGTTCTCCAGGGAAGCCATCTAACACCAAAGTGGTAGCTTCTAAATAAACTGGAATTGTCTCCATGTTCTCTCAGAAAGTTTACAATAATTAAGTCATTACCAAAGGATTTCTTATGAGGTATGATAGAGTATGTGATTACCTCAGGAATGACTTGATAATGTCAGAGGAGTAAACTAGCTCCCGTCTCCCTGAAAGTTACTTTTAGAGTCCTAGGATTTGAGTACTTTGGAGCTAGAAGAAAACTACACCATCATCAGGTTAAAACCTCATGTTTTAGATGAAAAGGCTGAAGCCCAGAGAGGTTTTGTGACGTGTCCCAAGCTATAGAGCTACATTGGGGCAGAGCTGGTACCAGTCTCTAGGTTTCCAGGGCTATAAGATTAGATATAGTAGGGGTCCTGGGTGGTTCAGTGGGGAGCCTGCCTCTCCCTCTGCCTGCCACTGCCTCTGCTTGTGCTCTCTCTCTCTGTGTCAAATAAAATCCTTAAAAAAAATAAAGTTAGATAAGATTAAATCTGACACGTTTTTAAAAAATGTGTTATTATCTGGAATAGATTGTGGCAGTTTAGTTTCTAACAAAACATTTGTAAAGTGCCTGTCACTGTGCTATCTTGGTGTTGTCAAAGTTTTTCCTGAAGTAGGAAAGAAGTTTTGAAGAAACACTAGACTTTGGTTGGAGGAGTCAGATATGATGAAAGAGAGTATCTGAATGTCTTGATAAGAGCACACTATCCAGGGGCGCCTGGGTGGCTCAGTCGTTAAGTGTCTGCCTTAGGCTTAGGTCATGATCCCAGGGTCCTGGGATCGAGCCCGGAGTCGTGCTCCCTGCTCCCGTGGGAAGCCTGCTTCTCCCTCTCCCACTCCCCCTGCTTGTGTTCCTGCTCTCACTGTCTCTGTCAAATAAATAAATAAAATCTTAAAAAAAAAAAAAAAAAGAGCATGCTCTCCAAAATGGGAGTTCACATTTCGTGATTTTTTTTTTCAAGTAGGCTCCATGCTCAATGCTGGGCTTGAACTCATGACCCTGAGATCAAGACCTGAGCTGAGATCAAGAGTCGGACACCCAACTGACTAAGCCACCCAGGCACCCCCACATTTAGTAATTTCTAAACATCTTTTTTTTTCTTTCTTTTTAAAATATGTAAATTGAAAGCAGGGCTACAGAGCGTGAGGGCTGGCCCATGCAGCTTGGCCAGTCTTTGGGAAGGGCAGGCACTGAGAAGCAAGGAGGCTAAAACCATCTCAGCATGAGAACTGCAGTCAGTGCTGTCATGAGTGAAGAGTCAGAATTATGAACAGTCCCCAAGGGAGTCAGCCATTTACCTGGGAATGGGGTGTGAAGGTTCCAGATTGAACAGTTCTGCTTTCCGGGCTTCTCTGGTTCTCACTGGCCTTTGCTGTCTCCGTATTTCCTTGAACTGCGTCCTGTAGGTGCCATTTGCTTCCGCTACTACCCCTCCCCCCGCCAGGTCCGTCTGCCTTACCCCCACTCCTTTCGCTTCATGCTTCCAGGTTCTGTTTGTTTTACTCAGGAATAATGACAGCAAGTTAGGAGAAGCAACAGAGTTAGGAGAAAAACCAAAGAAACTGACAGGCTCATTTGACCCAATGCTTTCATATTTGTGTAATTTTACATAAATCTATACAAACTTAAAATAATTACACCTGGCTTTCTTGTTGATCTCAGAATATGAATGGGCCTTTAAGGAAAAACCCATTAAAAAAAAAAAAAGATAAACTCCTTTTCAGTGGCCTAATTAACAAGGAACAATACCAAGCCTAAAAGTGGACAGCAGACTGTATTGTAAGGAGTATACCCAGTCCTGTGCATGATCTTCATGAAGATAGTCTTCTATACAGTAGTCCCTTTTCTGTGGGAAATGTGAACACAAAGGCCCTTCACAGTTTATCTAATTTCATAGCAAATTGAATTAAAGTATAAATATGAGAGCAAGTTTTTCCCCACCCCAATTAGTTTATCAAGAACTTTGCTTAGGTAGGATCTTAAAAAAGAAAAATAAATAAAAAAAGAAGACAAGGGATCTGAGACCAAAATCTCGAATTAGAAATTTTAGTTTCTAGGCTGGGCTCTGCCTGGGAATTGCTTTTCAGGTCCCATTCGAATATATGCTGCTCAATTTTCTCTTTTGAAAGGATAACTAGACCACCACAGTGATACTAAAATACCATATTGAAAAAGTGATTTATGATCCAGAGACCAAAATTCCAATGTAGGAACCAGAAACATTTCAAGCGCTTTATTAAAAAACTGGTTTCAAGTGGCACTATGTTCAACTTCAACCCACATTACATAGTAATTCAGAAAGGCTCTTGGGTTTCAGGATTGGGAGAAAATGGGGCTTTCTGAATCTGCTCTTTGGGAGGCTGTCTGTAGTTCCTATCAGTTCCAACCTTAGGGTGCTCAAGTTGCCCTAGGGATCTTTAAGTCAGTCAAGTTAAGTACAACCCAAAGGTAGGACCCTCTTGAAATAGTCATTCTCAGCTTACTACAGTAATAGACAAATAGCCTGGACCTTTCTTGCTTCATCCTATTCCAGATGTCAGGGCTGAAGCATGTTTGCCTGTTTATTGCCATGGGGCTTTGCATATAAGGCATTTTTTTGGTCCCTGACATGTATCCCAAATGCCATTACTCTTGGCTTCACTAGTGTGTACAAGTTGCTTATAAACCAAATCAAGATGTAAACAACAGCTGGATTCTTATTTTAAAGGAGTCACATGATTCCAGGGGGAAATCATCTTTCAGGCCTTTGCCTCACATTGGATTTGGTCTGTGGTTTCCCCATATAGTGCCAGAAAGCCACGTGGTTATTAAGGGCTTGAATCAGCTACTCAGATAAGACAGGCAGTCACATGCCCACAGTACAGAATGACCTCACTGAGCAACTCATGTTTCTAGGATGTTGGGAAATTCAGACTTGCTGAAAGACCTTGTCCTTAACGATGCAAGGATGTCAGTGGTTGATATGATTCAGCAGCAAATTCTCATATGAAGGCCATTTTTCACACAGCCACCTATGCTCCCCAACTCCGCTTCTTTGTACCCAGCTGACATTTCCACTTTGTCTGGCTTCTGAGTTCTGGCTTCTGGGTCTGATTGAGTCAAGGGCCTAATATTCCAGTCCCAGTTTGGTCATGGACAAAGCAATCATCTATATAATTGGAAGACATTATTAATAGGTTTATCAGAGTAAAGCTTTTTTTTTTCTTTTCTGGGTCATTTAAGGATAGTTCCCATGGGCTCCTGAAAAACAGTTTATTCTGCTAGAGGACTCTTTGCACAGAGCTTAATGAGATATTAATGCAGAGCCTAAGAGAAACCTAAAAGTCGTTCACAGGGTTGTCTCATTTTCTACAGAGGTATTTCACTAAAATACAATACAGACTTGAACATCTGGAATTATTGAAAAAAATCAGGTGGTAACGATTCACTTTACAAAGATTCACTAATTATGAACTCCCCTAGTGCATTTAAGTCACTCATTTGTTGAAGTTTGTCTATTTGAAACCATCTGCTTCAATCAGCTGTTTTGTTTTTTTTTAAACAGACCAGGATCATGTTCTTTAAATAGAGATGAAAATAAGCTATTAAAGTGTAGAATTCAGAACCATTCAATATTGTCATCATCTCATTCTAGTTCCCCTTCTCCTTTCACAAAAGAAAAGTTTCCTGAAGGGGCTCCTGGGGGGAAAGAATTTGGCTTTTTCCAATTAGCAAGACCTCACAGGCTAACATTTTTGTCTCCCCCATATCCTATACTAACTTTCCACTAGGAACATCAGTACCCTCAAGTGGCTCCATAATTCTCAAAGGAGTATTTTTAGAACTGTTCATTCATGCGAGATATTCTCATGAATTTCAGAATTTTTATCTACTTGGGAATTAGCATTGTCTTGCCTTCTTCATTCATATCTACTCTTGGTGATTTTTTCTTCAGTCCTGAGAGAAAAGAGAGCTTAAGACGTGAGGTTTTGTGAAGGCATTTGGTTTGGGGTGAGGTTTGAGGGCTGAGGGAGGGTGTATACTCAGTAGCCACAGGCCCCTCCTGAGAAGTCTGGAAGTAGAACTATCAAACCAAAGCTGTGGGCTTAAATTCCATCTCTGGCAATTACCAGCCATGTGACCTTGGACAATGGCTTTGAGCCTATTTGCTCTCATGTAAAATTAGGATAATATGTAACATTTGTATCGTAGGGTTGTAGAGAAGACTGAAAAAATTATGTAAAACACTCAACACCATGCCTGGAACACCGTGTATATTAGTGTTGATGTTATTAGTGTCTGGGGAAAACAACACTGCTCTTGTCCAGTCATGCTCTTGCCAATGTCACTTGCTTTGTTCTCTAGTTCTTAGTAGAGTCACTTTCCCTCTGGCTAAAAGTTGTAGTAGCTATTCTGTTTCTATGAAGTTGTAGTAGCTATTCTGTTTCTATGCCTATTGGCCAGTGAGCTTAACCAAGGTGAAACTAGGTGTGAATGTGGATATGAAGGTAATAATTCCTAACATGGACACCAATTTTAAATCTAATTTCAGAAGTTCTGTAAAAAAAAAAAAACACACTTCATGCTTAGACTAATTTACATGGGAAAAATTATAGGCTAAGTTGTAAGTTATTACTTACTGTTACATGTTAACATTTTTGTAACTCTAAAACTAATTTCCTTAATATGAACTTAGATAATGTTTAATTTGGATAAAGTGCACATCATTTTGGATGAGATGGTGTTAAATGGCTGCATTGTGGAAACGAATCGGGCAAGAATTCTTGCCCCTCTACTCATTCTCGATAAAATGTCAGAAAGCTGAATGATGGAAGGCTCTGCCAGACAACATCAACCTGTAGAAGTGAGAATACCATGGAATACCTCTCAACATCTGTAGCCCAAAAAATGTGGAAGACTGCACATTGCAAAATGGGGTGTCCTTCCAAAGACATTTTAAATAGGTGTTTTCCACATTTCCTAAATGGAAAACAAAGCTTTATTTTTAAATATGGTATTCAAAGAAATATTTTCTCTGAACTGCGAGACAGTTTTGTTTTCTAACCATAAGCATTTTTTCCCCACTTGTTCAAATTTTGTTGAGTTCTGAAGGTAACTTTTGTTCTCTGCTTTCCTATGCACATTTAATTCAGGATTAGCAGCATGGGAAGACCTGTGACAATTATCAGCCAATAAAATTTTAAACACACATAGTACTTTGAATGTTTTCTGAATGCTCGTTTTCCTTAAAATGATTTAGAAAGTCAAAACTTTACAAAATTGTGTACCTAATAAAAATTGAGAATTAAATTTTATTTGGCAGTTTCTAAAAGCCTGATAACTGTTTTATTGGCACTTGGCAATTACAATGTCATCATGTAATTAATTCACTTATAATGTTACTACCAAAAATGAATGGTTACACATTAAAAGAGAGCTCTTACAACCATCCTTTAGGCCATATTGTAAATGGTTTGTCTTATTAGTAAACTTATTTGTAAATGAAAATTTAGTTCAAAGTCTAAAAATAGAATGCAAGAGAATATCTCTGTTGAGGTCAGCATGATATGAATCTGAGTTCTCCCCTGCTTCCCTAACTCATTCCTTTGACCCCTTCTCCTGGAATGTCTTGAAGCAAAGAAAACGAAGTCACTATAAAAAAGCAATGACCTGCCTGATCCTTCCAAACTTTTCTAGATGCTTTTGCTACTTATCAACAGGAGTATACAGAACTGTCTTAGGTATAAAAGCATGTTTATGTGCATATTGGGTAGGAAGGCAGATAAAATGGAAGAAATAGAAATACAGTCTTGGTACATTAAGATATTGTCCCATCCTATGGAATTCCAAGAGTTCTTTCATCTACAACACTCTGTCCTCCAAAAGAAAACATAAATGGACATTCCAGGTATTGATGATTCATTCAGTACTGTTTGCTTTTTTGTGGGGGTGGGGGAAGGATTTCTTTTAAATCTTTCTTTCTAAAAATCTACTTACACATTTAAAGTTTGCATCTATTAAGACCCAGGCAACTAGGCAATAATGGATTCGAAAAGCAAACCTGAGTTGGACTCATTCAGAAAGGCAGAAGAAAGGCTTCTGACCGCCAGAACAGCAAATGGTACATGTGTATAGATCCCCCTTTGCATTAGTAGCCAAGGTGTTTGGGGAAAGCCCAGTCTAGATCAAAGTGCTTTGGAGGTCTAAGACATATTAGTTGGGAAACACTGTCCTAGTTGGTAGGCACTTAATCAGTAGCACATTCAGGTAACTGCTGAAACTGGTACACCAGAAGTAACTAGGGAGTGAACAAAATTAATTTTTAGGTCACACCAAAATAGCACTTGGGTAACATCTTGGCACAGATTTTAGTACCTTTAGAGAAAAACAAAAAAAAAAAAAAAAAAAAATACTAGGTAGATACCACAGGAAAGAAAGCCGAATAACCTAATACATGTGGAGACCCTAGTAGAGGTCTCCTAACACTTGACTCATGCAAAGTGAACTGTAATAGGACAATCTGTTCTTCTAGGCTGTGTCATAATTTCCTTTCATGTTTACTGCTGAATTGCGGTGAACAGCGTTGTGATTTTCACACTCATGAAATTTATGCCTCAGACTGGTCAGCTTTATCTTGAAGACGCCTGACATTTCATTTACTGAATGTATAAGACTCATCAATTTTACCTGCTACAGCAACATGCTAGACCAGGATTCAGCAAACCTCTTCTGTAAAGGGCCAGATAGTAAATACTTTAGGCTCATGGGCCATATGGTCTCTGCTGTAAACACTCAGTTCTGCCACTGTAGTGTAAAAACACCCCAGATAGTACATAAAGGAATGAGCATGGCTGTGTTCTAATAAAACTTTATTTATGGACACTGAAATTTGAATTTCATAAAATTTCCACATCATAAAATATTATTCTTTTTGCTTTTTAACCACTTAAAAATTTCAAAACCATGCTTAGCACGTGGGCAATACAAAAGCAAGCAGCAGGCCATCGTTTGCTGAGCCCTGTGCTAGATTAGTCTTGATAAAAGCTGGGTATTGACAGACATTTTACAGACTTAGATAAATGGCAATACTAAGCACATAAATTGGATTTTAACTCTAACACTAGTATGAAGTTTTAGTCATGCATCCATGACTTTATTGAGACAATCACCACCACTATTTTTTTGGATTGAAGCATAGGTCATACATTTAAATATTGCTATTATGTTTTATTTTAACTTTTATTCTCACAGAGAACTGTGAAACTAACAACAAGATGAATTATTTAAATGCTGCCACTGATAACATGTCACAACATTCTCATGCAGAGAATAAAAACAGTACTCAAACGATTGACTATAGTGGGAGATCTCTCTTCTAATGTAGAAAGGGAATGTACCTTTTAAACAGGTAAATAATAGGCAATTCCAAAAAATGCTTTTCACTCCTAAAAAAGCCATTTGGCTAAATCAGGCCTAGTGACATTTCTTTCACCTAAGGGCACAGATGTGATACATCAAGGGAATCTGGAAAACTGAAACAGAAGAAGCCCTTTTCAAAACCAGGAAATGGCAGTATCCTGGTGGTTTCTTTTCACACTAACACAACATTGAGAAATCATTCTTGGATCTTAGACTTACACATCCCTGCAGATACAAAGGTAAGGAGCAGATCTGGTGTTGAAAAAGTTAACACAAATAACTTGGCCATTCTTAGCTAAAGAATACTTTAAGACAACACACAACAGTTGGATCACAAGCATGTGAACATATATTTCTTCTAGCTTTCCAGTTTCAGTAAGTGTATTTACTATAGAAAAATACATTTCTAAATGTAGTAATTTCAAAAAACTAAATCTCAGTGATTCAAAATAAAAAATATCTGGTTAAGCTCTTAGGTCTGCTCGTTGCAGTGAAATAGTCACGTGACACAGTTTTGTACGCTGCAAACATTTTAATGATTATTGTTGAGCATACATTTTGGAAATTTTTTACTTCAAACTGCAACAAGTTAAATAAATGTTTATAATATACAAAGAAAATACAACCAAAAGTAAAACTTGCTTTTAAGTGTGCCTTGCATCTAGACCAGTGTTTTTTCTTTTTTCCCCTTAATATATCTTTACTTCTTAGCTGCACAAACACACTTAAGAATTTGATCTTTATAGTACGGCATTTAGGAAATAAAAATATACTCCCACCTCAAAGAAATAAAAAGGTTGTGCATGATTATATGCCAAACAAAAGAGAGAACACTAGAATACTCTGATAGTGCAGGCAT
Source organism: Callorhinus ursinus (assembly GCF_003265705.2). Taxonomy (NCBI): domain Eukaryota; kingdom Metazoa; phylum Chordata; class Mammalia; order Carnivora; family Otariidae; genus Callorhinus; species Callorhinus ursinus. The sequence goes on from NW_027397070.1 coordinate 8,859,703, forward strand.
CATTAAAAAGGAAAAGAAAAGGCTTGAGATGCTCATTAACTCTCTATGTTTTAAGGAAGCAGGATTTTTGACCGAGTAGCTTAAAAGCCAGCAAAACAGGGATCAGTGACGGCAACTGTAGTGTATGAAGTATGAAACGACAAACTTTACACAAATACACTGTTAGAAATTTACCGGTGAACACTGAAGATCTGAGAAGCTGCTCTTTGGAACAGTCAAGTAGGGACCACCTTTTTCCAGTCACTAAGCCCTTGTAGCAACACACTGTTCTGTGCTATATACTTTCTGGCTGGGTAGTTAAAGGATTTGTTTTGTCATTAGCAGCTAACCAACTTATTCCACATGTTCTTAAAGCCTTAATGGTTGAAATAAAGGCAAGTGTCATTAGCGTAGAGGATCATATACTTCTCTGCACACAAACACAAGAGGCTTCACTAGTATTTTAAAAGTCTCCGATGTCTCCCACTTCGAAGCTCAGTTGAGATGAAAGCCTTTCTCCATGGTAGCAGCTAGTAGGCGCTCTCTCATGATCTCCTCCGAAGAATATTCAGGCAACTTTAGATAATGCACACATGTATTCACTGATGGATAGCTTGCATCAGTAGCATCAACCTAGAAAAAGAAAAGTGAAAAACAGAAGGCCATGACTTTAAATATTTATTTCTTTCAATCCTGTAGTAACTGAATTCCGTTTGGATTCCCTATTAGCTAAGGTTTGTACCTTGCGTACAACTGTGAGCCTGGGATGCAGATTAGCCAGTCCACCTGGGGGTAGAGTTGAGCAACCAGTGGTAAACTGCAGGAATGCTTTCCTTTCATCTGAAGACATGCCACACAAAACCCTCACGAACCTCAGGAAACCAGGGCTAAAGGAGAAAAATAGAGTTCTACTGATCTGACAGCTGATTTAAATGAAAAACACTACTTGTAAACCAGCAATAACCCAAAAAACAATTATCAACATGTGAGAAGAATACCATCTAGAGACTCTTGAGTTAAGCATGAAATGAGCGGATTAAGCTACTTTAAAAATACCCTGCAAAGACTGTCTTGTAGTTATAAATGGTTAAACTGAAACACTGATGGAGTACAGGGACCAAATATGCAACAAGGTTAGCAAATCAAAAAACTTCAAAATGCACATGCATAATTAATCCAAATATGGCTAAACTACCAAAGGGGATCTGAAACAATCCATCTTTGTTAACAGTGAAATAAACTATTTCTATATGCCACAACAGGGATGAATTTCATAATCATAATGTTAAACAAAAGAAGGCAGACCTTAAAAAATACATACTGTATGATTTCATTTATTAAAGTTCAAATGCAAGCAAAATTGATCAACAGAAATAGTGATTTAGTATTAGAAAAGAATATAATGGGTAAGGGCAGTTCTTGAGTTGTTTCTTATTCTGGGTGCCAATACACAGGTGTTTCCCTTTTGTGAAAATTCTCCAGGCTGTACATGCAATTTGTGCACTATTATAATTCAATAAAAAGTTGACTTAAGCAAAAAATGCTATGTTAAGTTTAAACTAATTAGTAATACGGTTGACCCTTGAACATCAAGGGGTTTGAACTGCACAGATCCACTTATATCTGTAATTTTTTTAAATAAGTACAATAGAGTACTGCAAATATATTTTCTCTAACTCATGTTTTTTTTATCTGAGTATAGTTGACAATGTTATATTAGTTTGAGGTGTACAACACAGTAATTCAACAAGTTTATACATTAAGCTATGTTACCACAAGTGTAGTTCTTCATGAGTCTTTTTTTTTTTCTTTTTTACCATTTTATTTATTTGAGAGAGAGTGAGTGAGAGAGCAAACGAGCAGGGGCAAAGGGAGAGGGAGAAGTAGGCTCTCCGCTGAGCAGGGAGCCTAATGCAGGGCTTGATCCCAGGACCCCGGGATCACGACCCAAGCTGAAGGCACACACTTAACCGACTGAGCCACTCAGGCACCCCCCTCATGATTTTCTTTTTTTTTTTTTTTAAGATTTTATTTATTTATTCATGAGAGACAGAGAGAGAGAGAGAGAGGCAGAGGGAGAAGCAGGCTCCAGCCCGATGCGGGACTCGATCCCAGGACCCTGGGATCATGACCTGAGCCGAAGGCAGACGCTTAATCATCTGAGCCACCCAGGCGCCCCCCCCTCATGATTTTCTTAACATTTTCTTTTCTCCAGCTTATGTTATTGTAAGGGTATAGTATATAATACACAGAACATATGTACTGACTGTTTATATTATCAGTAAAGTTGGTCAAAGTAGGCTACTAGTAGTTAAGTTTTTGGGGCGTCAAACATACGGATTTTGAACTGTGCTCCTAACCCCTACATTGTTCAGGGGTCAATTGTATTCTCTCATTTATGTTAATTTGGAAACGTTTAAAAAGAAAAAGTACTATAGGGCCTGTAGTCTTAAAAAATATCAGTGGTATGAAAGAAAAAAAAAACAGCTAAAGAAATGTTTCAGATTAAAAACCTATCACAAGATAACCCTATCACAACCAAATGCTATTTCCTGACAATGGGCAGTGGTGGTGGGGGAGTGCTATGAAGGACATTATTGGAGTAAACAACGAAACTAGAATATGGACTACCGATCAGCTAACAGAATGCATTTGCTAGTGAACGTGGATACATGGGAGAATATCCATATTTTTAGGAAATGCACACTCTATCACAGAATAAAGGCACATGATATATGCGACATTTTCAAATGGTTCAGAAAAAAATAGTACACACACACATATACATCACATGTAGGTGTGTGCGTGTATGTATATAAATACATAATATAAAAGAACTATTAAGTACAATTGAATCTGGGTAAAGAAGATATGGGAATTCTTTCAACTATTCAACTTTTCTATTTGAAAAAAAATTTTTTTTAAGATTCCACTCACTTATGAGAGAGAGAGAGATCACAGAGGGAGAGGGAGAAGCAGATTCGCCACCGAGCAGGGAGCCCGACGTGGGGCTCGATCCCAGGACCCTGAGACCATGACCCAAGCCGAAGGCAGCCACTTAACTGACTGAGCCACCCAGGCGCCCCTCTATTTGAAATTATTTTAAAATAAAGGTTAATATATGGGGCACCTGGGGCTCAGTCAGGTTAAGCGCCTGCCTCCAGCCCGTACCAGCCTCCCTGCTCAGTGGGGAGTCTGCTTCTCCCTCTGCCTCTACCTCTTGCTCATGCTCTCTCGCTCACTCTCTCTCAAATAAATAACATCTTAAAAAAAAAAAAAAGTTAATATAAAATGAAGCCTAAGGCCGTAAAGGGGCGCCTGGGTGGCTCAGTCAGTTAAGCATCTGCCTTCGGCCCGGGTCATGTTTCCAGGGTCCTGGGATCAAGCCCTGCATTGGGCTCCCTGCTCAGTGGGGAGTCAGCTTCTCCCTCTACCCACCCCCACTGTGCTCTCTAGCTCTCTCTCAAATAAATAAAATCTTTTTAAAAATATGAAGCCTAACGGTTTACTATTTACCCAATTTTTAAAATAGGAACAATTAAAATGGAATCTTAACACCAACAAAGACTCAGTTGTCTTTTTGTGTAAACTCAGCCTTATCAATGGATATGAAAACTGCTTTCTCCCTTCACTAAGTCATAGTTCTTTAGAGAATCTGCCACTTGATTTTGGGACATAAACTATTTTGTTGACCTTAGAAAATAACCAATACATACCTGTCACGTGTATAACCTAACTTAGGTTCAGTATAATTAATAATATCCTCTGCTGCCCAGGATGGTGACTGGTTTCCACAAAGTATCATCTGGACTTCTTCATGGCTGAAGGAACTTAATTTCTCCATTGGAAAAACTTTGTTAAACCCATCTACATTATACACAGCAAAAAAATAAAAACAAAACACACAACTCAATTTCTAAGTTACAATTTCAAAATACCAAATTTCAAATCAAAATAGCTAATATCAACTAAAGGGACATTATATGAAGAAAATATTAATAAATGCTTGAAAAAATAAATATAAAAATAGCTTGAAACCAAAGCTGTGCTAAGGTTTTAAGTATAGAAATTTCACTTAATACTGCAAATGTGAACAGAGATATTCAGTCACTATGGTCAGTAGCCAAATTCTAGTAATTTCTTAACCAGCTCTTTGTGTCATACAAGGCTAGCCAAAGCTATATTCTCATTTTCAAAACTAGTATGTGATGAATAGTCTAATATATTTTGTTTCAATTCTCACCTGAAGAACTTAGGTTCTAACTTGGTTTAATTCATGTAATGTGTAAAGTATGCAACCTTATGTCCACATACAAATGAAGAAATGGAGGCCAAAAGTGAGTCCCCCATTACTCAGGAGGAGCAAGCTGAGGGTATAACACGGCTGGAGAATGTTCCAACCTGTTCTGGGTACTCTGTGGGACCTAACTATCTGGAAGACAGGAAACTAGAGGGCAAATCTAGAGATTACCTACAATCCTTGACAAGAGAAACACCTTAATTTCAAATGTCTCAAAGTAAAAGGAGAAAGATTAAGCTAAAGAGCCCTAAAAATTACCTCTAAAGGCTTCCATCTGTTTCTGAATACCCGTATGCATACAAAAGTCAAACATCAAATCCACATATTCTTCTGCATTATCCATTGTTATCATCTACAAAGGAAAATTTGCCAACATTGTTGTTAATATCCAGGAATATTTCAGTAGCACCTACTACAACTGGCCTCATTACGAAGATGTTCTGAACTTACAACTACATCAAAAACAAAATTTTTATTACCTCATCTTCCCCACTTGGCTTGAGATCCACAGCTGTAAAACCATATATTCTTGAGGAAGGGCAAAACTGGAAATTTAAACTGGGAAGACAAAAAGGACTGGATTAACATTCAGCTACCATTTGTGTTTAATTTTTAAAACACTGCTGCCAAAGGGGCACCTGGGTGGCCAGTTGGTTAAGCGTCTGCCTTCAGCTCAGGTCATGATCCTGGAGTCCTGGGATGGAGCCCCACATCGGGGTCCCTGCTCAGGGGAGTCTGCGTCTCCCTCTGCACCTCCCCCCACTTGTGCTTTCTCTCTCAAATAAATAAAAATCTTTAAAAAATAAAACACTGCTGCCAAAACCATGAACCCCCACTCCCCGCACTCTTCCAACAAAAACAGTATACCAGCTTAGATGTTAAGTAGGAGGACTTTTGAATGCAAAACCCCTGTGCACAAAAACTATTATAACAACCATTACCAAACCTGGCTTTGCAAAGATTGCATGAAACCACCACCTTTCCATATTTCACTTCTCTCTTATGGCGCAAAATTAACAAAGTAGGGGTTTTTGCAATAAATTACGACAGCAACATCTTTTTGTTCTTTTCAAGAAACTATCGCTTCACTAAAGTTATTCACGCTCTGTCCCTACCCTGAAATCAAACCTTGAATATATAGTTAAGTTATCAAACAAAACCTCTCAAAATTATCAACCGAGAGAGAAAGAAGAAGAAAGCAAGACTTTCAGTCAGCCCAAAATCATAGTAAAACATACTAAGGGTATAATAATTACATGTATACAAATTAACAGAGTGTTATCAAAAGATGTGTAGCCTTTGAATTAGCTAAGCCATTGGGCATAAGGCCTACATACAGAGCAAACTATTTTGAGCATTGCCAAGTACACTATATTAACTAGCCATGATTTCTCAAAATATTTCTGGCTTTGGACTTTAATGTAAGATATATACATTAATCATATTTGATAAATCAGATAATCTTCCAGAGATGTGATGATTATTACACTATGTTCTGGAATTCTGAGTGTTGTCTTTATAATAGGAACTATTCAAAGATTCAAATCAGTAATATTTCCTACAGCATATTATTGTTCTTAACAGACTACTGAACTCATACATTGCATATTAGTGGGGACAAAGAAACAAAAGCTTTAAAACTTATTCATCCATTAGGTTGACGAACATGTATAAAAAACTTACCCTAAATCCTCTATGCTAAGTGGAGGTCCAGAACCTGATGGATTCTTTAGCACTAGTTCCTGTAATTTCGTGTTCTTCTCATCTTCAGAAAGACCTTTGTTGCTTAAAATCTGACGCCTCTTGACAGCAAGGTCTTTAATTTCTTTTAAAAATCTGGCTCTGTGTGGGTTTACTAGTTCAAAGTCTTCCCAAGTTAAAATTCCATTAAACCAAGCTGGGGGTTTTGGTTTGGGGGGATCTAGAATAAACTCTGATTTTGAATCCTCTTCAAAGCTTCCTACTGAGAGTGAATCATGACCTTCTTCTGTAGAAGCTTCAGACTGACTTTCAGTACAGTGTAAGTCTCTATCACCTCGTGACTCATAAATTAATTTACTCATATTGCTTTTAATGTCACCCATACACATAAGTTTAAAGAAAGGTTTAGAAATAGGCAAGTCCACAAGTCTATTGTCTTGAATGCATTTGGCCAAGAAAATTCCAAGGAAATGAAAGAGTTTCGTGATCCTTTCAAGCTCATCACTGTCTTGTGGAAATGGTGCTGTGAACAGTCCACAAGATCTCTGCACATAGTATCCAGGAGGTTTCAATCCACCCCCAAGATCAACCTAGTGTTTTAGAGGGAGAAATACAAATAAAATTATATAAAAGATGAATAAATATTAAACATCTTCATCAATTCAGTTAAAGTATTTATATATACATCTTTTATTAAATAGTTTTTGGTGACTGAAAGAACATTTTAATAGCATCTAATCAATAATAAAAAAAAGAGAGTCAGAAAGCCTGGCTTAAATTCTGAAAGCATAACCTATTTTTAATACTAAAAGCAGAATCACAAATAATCACAAAATGGGAACTAAATCTTACATGACGAGATTCATCATCTGGAAAGTTATCATCACAAAGCCAAGCTCCCAGATCAGTTCTCTGGAATTCTGCTGCCACCAGAGCATAAAACTCTAATGTAGGGCCCAAGCCAGTTCCTTCTTCTCCTAAAAATTCAACCTAAAATATAAACAAATTGTGGGGAAAAGTGAGCTTAAAATTTTTTTCTTAAATGATCCCATTCTTGCCAAGTAACACATCTTTTTTTACAACAGCAGTAGAATATATATATATATTTTTAAGATTTTATTTATTCATTTGAGACACAGAGATACAGAGAGACAGCATGAACAGGGGGAGAAGCAGAGGGACAGAGAGAGAAGCAGACTCCCTGCTGAGCCAGGAGCACGATGCGGGGCTCAATCCCAGGACCCTGGGATCATGACCTGAGCCGAAAGCAGACGCTTAACCATCTGAGCCACCCAGGCGCCCCGCAACAGCAGTAGAATATTATATACAACACATTATAGACAACACGGAAGTTTTATTCTAGTTTTTCTAAAAAGTGTATTTGTTGTACACCATTGCATAAACACTGTGGTGAGCACTGTTCACCACACTGTTCATTAATTTATTTCTCACACCAACCCTATAAAATAGACTTTTTCTTTTTTTTTTTTTTAAGATTTTATTTATTTATTCAACAGATAGACAGCACAAGCAGGCAGAGTGGCAGGCAGAGGGAGAGGGAGAGGGAGAATCAGGCTCTCCGCCGAGCAGGGAGCCGGACGTGGGGCTCAATCACAGGACCCTGGGATCATGACCTGAGCCGAAGGCAGCCACTTAACCAACTAAGCCACCCAGGCGCCCCTAAAATAGATTTTCATCTCTTTTTTTTTTTACACCAAAGGAAACCAAATTTTAGATAAAAAGATTACATCATTTGCTTGAGGAAAAACTGGCATACAGCTGTGTATGTGTGTCTATGTAACACTAAAACCTAAACTCTTGCACTTAATTCCTGACTTTAGGCAATCACTTTAAAGGCTTTTATCCATACTCTACATACCCCATAAGTGATTTGAGGCAGCTTATAAAAACATACAGTGCGGGTGCCTGGGTGGCTCAGTTGGTTGGGCGACTGCCTTCGGCTCGGGTCATGATCCTGGAGTCCTGGGATCGAGTCCCGCGTCGGGCTCCGGGCTCAGCAGGGAGTCTGCTTCTCCCTCGGACCCTCCCCCCTCTCATGCTCTCTCTATCTCATCTCTCTCTCAAATAAATAAAACAGAATAAAATCTTAAAAAAAAAAAAATTGAGGTTTATCTAGTTTGAAGAATAAGATGAAGGCAAAGAGAGTTTAAAGTGAAAGCCCTAAGAGCCTTACATATTTTCTAGAGATGTATCATATTTGTCATGATCAGTCTCTGATTCAAATGATAAACTAGGGGCGCCTGGGTGGCTCAGTCAGTTAAGCATCTGCCTTCAGCTCAGAGCCTGATCTCAGGGGGGGATCAAGCCCCACACTGGGCTCCCTGCTCAGCGGGGTCTGCTTTCCCTTCTCCCTCTGCCTCTATCCCCCACTCGTGCTCTCAAACAAATAAATAAAATAAAATCTTAAAAAAAAAAAGATAAAATAAGCAGCTGGTTCACATTTATGAGAGAGATTTCTTCCATTGTCCCTCATATAGGGAATAACAGGTATATAGGATATAATCAACAATGCCCACAATGACATCTCTATAGTATATTAAGGATATTAAATTTTATACTGTTATTTGCTATAACATCTCTCAACACAGGCCAATGATATAATGCCAAGCACAGTTTAACAATATTATAAAACAGTATGCTCCCAAATTGCAGATATCTAATAGCAGAGCTTAATATAAAGGTAAAATATAGAGTATCAAAAAGAATCCTTAGTGAGTGTTATTATTCGGCTCAGGCTTTGTTAAGAAAGGAATAATGTCCTTCAAAAAGACCAAGCACTTTCCCACCTCAAGAGTGAAGATACTCTGCTGCTCATCAAATCACAAGATCCTGACCTCTGAAGAGGTGAGCTGACATCCTCTTATAAAAGATGCTCTATGAGGGAAAGGCCTTGCATAAGGGGCAGAGAAATCCCTCTCTATTTTTCATTTCTATCTAATGTAGTCTGCATGCTGTGGAACATACAGGTTTGTTGGTTTTCTGTCATTCCTGCATACTAAAAGAAATTATATGTGCGTGAGGTACCTCAAGAACTGATTTCCGATCTGCATGTATTTGCATGACGTTCTCGGCCCATTCCATCAGTGATTCACCACGTGGGACTTTTACTCTTTCATGCTTGAGACGACCCACTCGAAACTCTCCAGGATCATCTCGCCTGACACTACTGGTGGTCCTTGTTCTTTCCACAGTGGCTTCACGTCGGTTTTGTAACCACACTATCGCTCTAAAATAGAAAAATATTTATGTAGCTCTAACGTTCAGTAATAGTTAGAATGTACTACTAAACCAGCAACGTAATTCAAAGATTTAACTATTCTTTTTAAAAATAGTATTTTATTAGGTGACAGAATTAGTAAATTTTCTTATTGCATAAATTGTTGCTTCCTGTCTTAAAACATATAAACCCCTTTACTATTTTCCTAAACAAATTGAGAAAATACTTAGGTATTTTTCCTCTTTATTTTAGTAATTAACAGATCAAAATAAAGGTCTGTGGTCCCAATCCCACGTGACATACAAATATAGAAAACCTGGGGATGAAAGCAGCAGCACAGGGAATACAGTCAACAGGGTTCTAATAGCCTCGCATGGCAGACAGACGGTTGCTGTACTTGTGAGCACAGCATAATGTACACAGCTGCTGAATCCTATTGCACACCTTCCGTTAATGTAACATGGCGTGCCAACTATATTTCAATTTAAAAAACAGACAAACTTATGACACATAAAAATACAAATGAAGGGGTGCCTGGGTGGCTCAGTCGTTAAGCGCCTGCCTTCGGCTCAGGTCATGATCCCAGGGTCCCGGGATCGAGTTCCGCATCGGGCTCCCTGCTGGGCGGGGAGTCTGCTTCTCCCTCTCTCTTTTTCCCTCTCACCACTCATGAACTCTCTCCCTCCCCCAAATAAATAAGATCTTTAAATATGATCTTCAACTGCGCAGGACGGGTTGGCATCCCTAACCCTGACATTGTTCAAGGGTCAACTGTAGGAAAGCATATATCAACTAGAAATAAAAAAAAATGTTTAAACACTGACAACTTTTATAAGAAAACAAGATAATATATTCCTTCCATCAGTCTTGACATAAAGTATATTTGTACATTTTGAGGTTATATAACATTAAAAAAATATAAAAGCACTTCCTACCTTGATGCACCAAATGCTGTACATGTGAAATAAAGCTGTCTAGTTTCAAACGGTATTAGGAAAGGACACTTGCTGGTTAACTGTTCACACCAGTCTGGAAGAGCCCCACTTGCCAATGCCAGCGGTTCCTGCAAAATAACAAACAATGTCATCAATTATTTAAAAAGAAAAACAGGAGTCACTTCTTAAAAGTAATGAAAGAAATTAATGCCAATGGACCATACGGCCTAAATCAACATATCAGAGACTAACAGTAGAGATGGTGGAAAGTAGAAAAGGAAGAGTCAATACTTTAGAAGTCCAAAAGTTACAGACTAACAAGTTCAACTGTCTGATTTTATTACCTCAATCTGCTGCAAAATTTTTGTTGTGATTTTTTTGCTAGTGAATTCATCTGGTGGAAAAGTAAACTGAGGCTGCTCATCGCCTTCTGTAAAATTAATAAAATTAATAAAAATATAAACTGACTTCCTTTTAAAAATGCCACAGAAATGAAACAAGGATTCTTACAGACCTTCTTGGGATATTCTTGAATAAGGGTCACTTGCAACTATATAGAGAATACGCAGAAGCTGAAGAACATCTTCTACTCCACAAGAATTCTGTCCATTGCCAGCTTTGGCCTGAGGTTGTTCTTTTGCCAAATTAAGAATATCACTACTCTGAAGAGTAGAAATGGCCCCCTGGTTTAATCCAGACTTTGTTCCATGCTCACAAAAATCCTATAGAAACAATTAGTAAAACTAGCCATTAATCACATTTTCGAGAAAAGCACTGTATCATCCTATAAGTATTTGAAAATGCTGAAATTTTTTCAAATTGCCTTCTTTTTAGATAAAAACACTATTACCCAAGTTGAAAATCAATGTGTTCTAAACCATTCCCAAATAAACTATAACCACCGTAAGCCACAGTTTAAACCATGTATTAGATCCAATACCACAAATCTTATTTGAAGTTTTAGTACTTGGCATATTAACAATGTTAATTCAACCTCATTTTTAAAACACGTCCCAATGAACCTCTTTTTCTTAAGAATCTTTAAAAGCTGCAAACAAAGCACAAAGCCATTCCCAATTGTGTTTTGATGCCAATATATACCTTATATGCAGCTATGAGCTGAGAACAATTTCTGTTTTTCCTAATACTTTTATTAGTGCCAGTTAATTTCCAGTGGCGCAGGAAAGCGGCGTCTGCATTCTTCTGCAGGTAGGTTATCAAGTCATTCTTTGGTAATTCATCAGTGCCAAGGTACTGTTCCACATGCTCTACAGACCAACAACCCTACAATAGGATAAACCAAATGTTGGCCTTTCCTGATTAAAAGTCTATGCTATTTCACATGCATTACATAAGGTAGCTTTTAAAATCATGCATTTAACCTCATCTAAAGAATTCCATGTTAGTGATTTTTTCCCCTCAAATGTTCAATTAAAACAGTGTTAGTTTTTCTTTATTTTCCCTTTTTTTTCACTAAGTAGCCAAGAAGATCCATTTAAATATCACTTACCATTTTTCCATTTTCCTTCTCTTTGTCAGAATCCTTCATTTCTCTGTACATAATTCTAAACATGAAGATATTATTCACATTAATTCATAAATCAAATGATTTGTGGTTATTTCCAATAAGGCTTCAATTCTTTAAAAAATACATGAATGATGTCATTCATTAGCCGAAACATTAAACTCAGGGACAATTTATTTAAAAAAAAAAAATCAATTTGTTAAACATGGGGGAAAGTAGCAGAAATCATATTCCTGAAAAAGTTATTTATAAATTTAGCATAAATGCAAAGATTGCATACATCAAACCTAGGATCTTTAAAGATATGAAGTAATATGCTATATCATGTGTTATAACTTTCATTTATTGTTGTAAAAATAAAAAGAGATGAGAAATGGTTTGTGCTTCTGTGTCTGGATGAAGAAAAAGGATAAGAGAAACAAGGACCAGGAGCCTTTATGTTCACATAAGGCAGTGGGGATAAAATCTGAAACTCCAATAAAAACTGAACAGGGAGGGGAGAAATATCATGATAGCCTTGTTTTGTCTCAAAAAGATCTAGATCACTTTATTATACGTTACATAAAATTATCAATGATGTTAAGAGAACATCAGAAAAATAAAAATTCACAGGATGATTAAAATTTCATTTATATATTAAGCTGTTATTAAATAATAAATAATAATAATTATTATAGGTGATACTGAGCACCCAGACAATACTGAAAACACTTTACATGTATTAATCCACTGATTCCTCACAACCAGGCTCATTTTAAAGATTAGCAGAATGAGCCACCAAAACGTTAAATGTGCCCAAGGTCATTATTAATTACTTGTTCAGTGAATGAATGAACAAAGAGAGGTAGGCCTATCTCGCAAACCCCAAAACAAATAACAAATAGAAAATATTTAGTACCTCATACACAAATGCAAAGAGTTCAACAGTTATTACATAAGATACTAGTCTAGTTTATTTCTAAAGTTACTTTCAGTTGAAACCTTAAAACATTCTACATCAGGAGTCAGAAATGCTCTTATCCCGTTGTAAACCAAGAGAACAAGAACCAAATATTTTCTGTTTCTATAGGAAAAATTTAGAAATACAATGCTTCTAGGCTGATGTATCATGAAAATATCTACTTAAAACATTACATTAAAATCTCTTACGTGTATGTTGGCTCCCAAATACGCCTAAGTTTATCTGATTTCACACTGCCATTACAGGACAATTGAAGCAATTTTTGTACATAGTAAAAAATGGTTGATCTGAAATTGGTGAGTGGTAATTCAACTTCACGAGTTGTTCCAAGACCTGTTACTTTCAAAGTGAGGGCTAATCGAGGTGACGGAGTACATTCAACTTCTTCCAAGAGCTCTGAATGAGGTGTTCCTAAAAATACGGAAGACATCAAAAACAATTACACTGTAACAAGCAGTCCATAAGGAACACTGCACCAGGACACAAAGCTACATGAAATCTAAATGCTTCTGTCAGATATTAGTAAAGACATCAGCTACTTAAGACTCTTCTGGCCTCAACAATTTTTTTTTTAGAAAATGGGAACAATGTATCTAGGTTACTTAAAGACAGAGCATTAAAGCTGAATTTATGTGTATGATAGAGATCTCTCATTGTTTTAAGAAAACACATGCTAACTATATGAATATTTCAGAAACATTTTATTCTTATAAATCAGAACACTAAAATTATTCATAACTCTATATAGAGAGAAAACCACATATTGAGAAAACCAGACTCTAGTCAATGAACTGTCAACCTTCTGCTCATAGTGAATGAGTGGATTGTCAGGTACCGCCCCCCCAACACACAAATAGGTACATAGTGTATTTAGTGGTGTACTCTTCTTTTTCATTAGCTCAGGAATCTTCTCATATCATGATATAATCTTCTAAAGTATTACTTTTATTCATTGCATGACATTCCATTAAACCTTACCCAAACCATATCCCTGTTACTGGAAATAATGAAGATCATTTCCAATTTTCTGACAATATAAATAATACTTGTGTAGTCATCAGTGTATATAAATCTGGGTGCAGAGCCAGTATTTCTTTACTACAGATTTCTGATAGTAACAATATGAAATACATTGCCAAAGAGCTCTACAGAAAATTTGTACCTGTTTACATTCCGTAGCACAGGTTTTTCTTTTTGAAAGGATCTTGGAACATCTTGATTCAGCCTATATGCAACCTCACCATAGAACATCATACTATGAAGCATACTTACTTCCCCCTATTTAACACAGGTATCGTTCTATCAAGTAAAAAATACATTCCATACTTAATCAACATTTAAGTCTTCCTTAAGGATAATATACTGATTAGTATAGCTGATGTTTATTGAGGCATACATCAGGTACCTCATTTAAAACTTTTAACTACCTTGTCAAATAGAAACTATTACTCTCTCCATGTAAGAGATAAGAAAATTCAGGCTTACACAAATTACGTGATTTGCTCAGTATATTAGCATCTTATTGCTGTTTGTTTTTTTTTTAAAGATTTTATTTATTTATTCATGAAAGACAGAGAGAGAGAGAGAGAGAGGCAGGCAGAGGGAGAAGCAGGCTCCCAAGGAGCAGGGAGCCCGACGCGGGACTCGATCCCAGGACCCCGGGATCATGACCTGAGCCGAAGGCAGACGCTTAACCATCTGAGCCACCCAGGCGCCCCAGCATCTTATTGCTGTTTTAATAAATTACCATAAGCTGGGTGGTTTAAAACAACAAGTTCTAGAAGGGAGAAACCTTAAATGGGTTGGCAGGGCTTTGTTCCTTTTGGAAGGTCTAAGAAAGAATCTGTTTGCTTGTCTTTTTGAGCTTGAGGCTGCCCGTATTCCAGAGTTCATGGCTCCTCATCACTCTGATCTCTGCTTCCTGTTGTCAAATCTCCTTCTCTGTCTCAGACCCTCCTGTATTCCTCTTAAGTTTTTTTTTTTTTAACTTATTTACTTATGTTAGAGAGAAAGAGAGAGAGAGAGAGGTAAGAGCGCAGAAGGGGAGAGGCTGAGGGTGGAGACAGAGTCTCAAGCAGACTCTACACTGAGCACAGAGTCCGACGCAGGGCTGATTCTCATGACTCCAAGATCACGACCTGAACTGAAACCAAGAGTCTGACACCCAACCAACTGCGCCACTCAGGCGCCCCTGCTCTCGTATTGCTTTTATGTGGACACTAGTGTTTACACTGGGCCTACCTGGATAATCCAGGATAATTCTCCCATCTCAAAATCCTTAATTTAATCTTGTCTGCAAAGTCTCTTTTGTCATATTAAGGTAAACTATTCACAGATTACGGAGGTCAGGACCTCCATACCTTTGGGGATCATTAGTGTGCCTATTACAAACAAAATAGAGTTGTAAGAGAGTTACCAGGCTAACTCAAGACCATAAATGAAACTACTATACAACTTTCCAAAGTAGAATAGGAATAATCCATAGCAATTCTGATCCAGTAGAATAGAGAATACAAATTATCTACCTTTAAATGAGCCTTCCTTTAAAAATTATGCAAACACAGAAACACCGTGTTTTTAAAGTACTGCAATTTGCTCCTTTAAAAATAATCTGTATCAGGACACCTGGGTGGTGCAGTGGTGAAGCGTCTGCCTTCGGCTCAGGTCATGATCCCGGGGTCCTGGGACTGAGCCCCGCATCGGGCTCCCTCTGCCCCTCCCCCTGCTTGTGCTCTCTCCCTCTCTCTCTCTCAAATAAATTTTAAAAATCTTATAAAAAAAAAAATTTGTATTTTTTAAGGCCTTGGGGCTGATATTTATTTTTTTTTTTTTTTTTGAAAACTTTTACTTATAACCTGCATATATAAGTAGCCACTTACTTTCCTGATTACATATAACATTATTTGGTCTGTTCAAAATAAATCACAAAACTAAAATACACAGTACCTGGGGGTGGAATCTCTAGATCAGTCGTCTGCTGGACATTAGTACGACCAGGTCTAGGATCAAAAGCAGGAACCAAAGCAGAAAACTGCCGCTTGAGTACATAATCATCATCCCATGTTCTCCGACGTCCTCCTTTAGTTTCATACTCCTCTTCTTCCTGTTAAAATTCCACATAAACAAGATAAAACTTTTCATTATTGCAAAAGTGATGTGCTATCTTTAAAATGAGGTGTATGGGGGCGCCTGGGTGGCTCAGATGGTTAAGCGTCTGCCTTCGGCTCAGGTCATGATCCCGGAGTCCTGGGATCGAGTCCCGCATCGGGCTCCCTGCTCCTTGGGAGTCTGCCTCTGCCTCTGTCTCTCTCTCTCTCTCTCATGAATAAATAAATAAAATCTTAAAAAAAAAAAAACAACAATAAGGTTAAAAAAAAAAAAAAAAAAAAAAAAATAAAATAAAATGAGGTGTATGTTAAATACGTCTCTGTATAGCTATTACACTTATTTAGCCAAATTTCTTATGACAAAATGAGCCAACATAAACATATATAGGCATATGCATTTCTTAATGATTTTTTTAAAAGATTTTATTTATTTATTTGATGGAGAGAGAGAGACCGTGAGAGAGGGAACATAAGTAGGGGGAGTGGGAGAGGGAGAACCAGGCTTCCCACTGAGCACGGAGCCTGATGCGGGCCTCAATCCCAGGACCCGGGGATCATGACCTGAGCCGAAAGCAGCTACTTAACTGACTGAGCCACGCAGGCGCCCCCATTTCTTAATGATTTAAGCTTACCAAAAGTAAGTTGCCTTAGTGGTGGTTACACTAATCCAAACATGATAAAATGAGAAAGAACCATATACATACACTGTATCAGTGTCAATTTCCTGATTTTGATATTAGACTCTAATTAGGTAAGGGGTAACCTTAGGAAGGTTACCCCTGGAAGAAAGTGGGCAAAGGGCACAAGACCACTCTACAATCTTTGCAACTTCCTGTGAATCTGTGAACTTATAATTATTTTTAAATAAGTTGCTTTCAAAAACTGTAAGTAAATTTTATTACATACTGAATTATATACAAAATATAATGCTTGGAAGATGCTTTAAATAACTATGGGGCAAATAAATCAAACATGTTTGACAAAGTGTTGGTAACCATTACAGTCAGATGACGGGTTCTTGGGGATTCATTGCACTATTCTTTCTACTTCTATTTTTTTTTCTTTGAGAATTCTTTCAGGCTCCAAGGTTTTAACATCCATCTTAAACAGAACTGACAGACAATTGGAAAAAAGACCAGCTTTCTTGAAGTGCAAGGGCTAGAACACTTCACTGTGGCTACTTATTTTAAAAAGCACACATTGAAAGGTAGGACTAGGATTATTACACTAGTTTAAAAACAGGCCAAGTACTGGCGCTGCGTCCCTCTCATGCTAGCATTGGTCATTGAACATAATGAATGTTAAACATGTGGGTCTGCATCTAAACCACAGAGAGCATGTTTAAAAATTTCCATAATGAAAAGTTTTTTTTTTTTAAAGATTTGACAGAGACATAGAGAGAGAGCACAGATAGAGCGGCAGGCAGAGGGAGAGGGAGAAGCAGGCTCCCCACTGAGCAGGGAGCCTGACGCAGGGCTTGATCCCAGGACCCTGAGATCATGACCTGAGCTGAAGACAGACGCTTAACCAACTGAGCCACCCAGGTGCCCCCATAATGAAAGTTTTTTAAAGGAATATTTTCTTCTCCTCTTCACTTTTACTATCAACAAAAAAAGAGATCAATAAATTGTAAGTGTTGTAAATATGTGATGTAATAAATAACAATTATGTATATACTTAAACGCACACACATAGCCCCTCATATTCCAAACACTTATTTAGCTTTTTTTTTTTTTAAAGATTTTATTTATTTATTTGACAGAGAGAGACACAGCGAGAGAGAGAACACAAGAGGGGGAGTGGGAGAGGGAGAAGCAGGGAGCCCGATGCGGGGCTTGATCCCAGGACTCTGGGATCATGACCTGAGCCAAAGGCAGACGCTTAACGACTGAGCCACCTAGGCACCCTTTAATTAGCTTTTATAACACATCAAATGGACATCATGATTATAGCTCTGTAGCCAGAATGTCTGTTTTAGTCCTAGATCCAAAACTTCTATGTGTGACCTTTACCAATCACTTCATCTGAAAGTTAGGGCTAATAATAACCCTCAGAAGGTTGTTGAAAGGACTGAATTAGTTAATACATGGAAAGTATTGAAAACAATGGCTAGGATATAAAGATCAATAAATGTTCAGCTAATAATGTTATAATCTCTACTACTATTACTGAAAACTGTAAATCTTAGATAATAGCCATTAATCATTTTAATAAACATTCACTGTTACCCAAGGGCCAAGATGAAGTGCTTTCAAGTAAGAAACTCCTTTATGCATTATGCCAGAGCAATCATGGACTGTTTCTAGAATATAGAACCCAAGCACTAAGGGAAATTTCTTTTTGTTTATCTGGTAGCTTCTCACCTCCACCTCAACCCCCATATATTTTTCTAGGCATTTTGGTTGATGCTTTACTGTGAAAGGGAGAAAAATACACTGTAGGGAAGATAAACATTAAGATACTACCTGCTCCCCAATAGGTCGGCTCCCTGCTCCAGCAGGGACCTGTGGTAGCTGCGAGGTGACAGCATGGTGTGTTACATCAGAGCGAGAACCAGCTCGACGCTGCAGGGATGGACGTCTCAGAATCTGAAATAAGAAAATACGAAGAGACATGTCTAATTATTTGACTCGTGTGTGGATATATATAGATATCTCCCCATTCAGCCTTAACCGCATCATCAAAACTATCACTAAAACACTTCATATTCATTAGTCATCTTCAGAAAATTTATAAATTGAATGCTTTATATTCACCATGCATCATACAGAACCTTCACAAGAAATATGCTATAGTAATACCTGTTTTTAAGTAAGATATACTAAAAGCATTTTTGTGGAGTCCTTTACCCCATTAAAAAACAACTTACGAAATTAAAAATCTAAAAACATTTTATAAAGAGAAATGAAAAAGTTACAATAAAGGGTGTTCTCAGGCAAAAGTTCAGTTTGAAGACAATCACAGTGGTTAAACATTAAGAGTTCTAGATCACACTTCCTAAGCTTGAGTCCCCACTTTTGTACTTAACTGATTCATTAACTAGGACATATTACTTATTCTATGCCTCTACCTCATAGCTGTAAAGACTGATGAACTAATACAGAGATACTGCCCACAAAACAATACATACGAAAATAGTCTAATTATTGTGAAAAAAAACATGAAAATTATATTCTTTAAGATCAGTGCAGTTCTTTACACTTTTAAACCTGTTAAAACATCAGCATGTGACATTTTAGTATTTTCCAAATATAAACTTTATTTTCTCTTAAAAGACAATCATAAATGCTCAGATTAAAGGTGTTTTTCTTAATTAACCATATTTTTCATACTCATGCCGTAATTCCCTATTTCAAAGTTTAACCAGGACTTTGCTTTTTCCTCTCTTCATTTCAATTATTAACATCTTATGTCAGTTAAGAGAATGGGAGACACTCTCTACCATAACCTCCTCGTATTCTTGGTCCTCCTGATTGTCATCTTCATTCTCATCATCTTCCTCATCTGGCTCGGGCAAGTCTTCATCATCATCTAGCTCAGCTAAAAGAGTACTGGCACGGCAGCTATCCAGGAAATCTAGAAAAGAAAACCAACAACCTTATTCTCAACACAATTAACAAAGCATTACAAGGTTATCACGTACTGGTTCTACAAAAGAAAGTAAAATTCAAGAAACAAGTATAAAAAACACACTGAGTGATCCCACCCTTCTTCTACCACCACAAATACAAAATGAGTAATGTTGGTCACAAGAATGGTAGAAAACAACCCAAGATAAAGGATGACCACAAACTAAATCCAAGTCTACAAACTCCTAATAGGAAAGATCAACAATACAGGGTAGGTTTAAAAAAAAACAATCCTATCACAATTGTCTGCATCAGCCATAGGAAGCATAACATGGTGTGAAAAGAACACTTTGGAGTCATTCACTCTGTCAGCAAATATCTACTGAATACCTGACTATGTGCCAAGAATTGTGTTAGGCACCAGATATATACAGCTGTAAAAAAAAAAACCAGACATGGTCTGAGCCCCCATGGAGCTTACAGGGGAGAGAGGCATTTAAAAAGTAAACAAATGAGGCACACCTGGGTAGCTCAGTCGATTAAGCATCTGACTCTTGATTTTGGCTCAGGTCATGATCTCAGGGTCATGAGATTGAGCCCCATACTGGGCTCCATGCAAGGCATGGAACCTGCTTAAGATTCTCTCTCTCCCTCTGTCCCTCCCCACAAAGAAGAAGGAGAGAGGAGGAGAAAGGTGGAGGAGAAGAAGAAGAAGAAGAAAAGAAAAAGAATATATAAATAGAAACTGTAAAATATCATATAAGGGAAAAGGCAGAATAAAGTCAATCAGAGAGGCTGGGTTTAGCTCCGTGACCTGGCAGGTTAATGGTAACAACTACTTATAGACACTGCCTATTTACTATGGAGCAATGTATGTACCATCTTTCACGTTATCCATATTCCCTCACTGCCCCCTCCATGAAGTCTGTGTCAGATAAACACAGTCCCACACAATGAAGATGTTGACAAGCTGTTCTGCACAAGAACTGAAAACAGAAAGTAATGATGGGACTAAAGCAGGAGAAGTTTTACTGGATATGAAAGGAAAAAAATTTCTGTGGATAAAAAGACAATACACACTCCATATTCCAAAAGAACATTCAGAAGACAATTTATAATTACTTGGTGGAATCTTTATCTGCAAACCTCTGAAACAAATATATATATTTTAAATCTAATAATTACACAGGACTAAAATTCAATACCTTTTACTAGATGGCTAGTAGAAGAAAGAGGCCTGATACTATATTCAATTAGTTTCTAAGGCACACAATATTTTTTTTAACACTTCAATATTCTGGAATCAGAATGTGTCTTACAAGCAATGGCAAGTCACAGCTGAACTGGCAACATTTTTTCTTAGTGACATAAAATAATTATAATGGCATCTTAAATTTGATGAAATATATTATCCCTAACACATGTAAGGTGCCATCCTGTAATTGAAGAGTGGTTCTCATGAACATGATGTGGTAGTATGCATACATGCATGCAAACACACAATCAATTCCACTTTTGGCTTACTTTCAAAGGAAAACAATCTTACTTTAGATACTGAAACTTCATCTCTCACATGTTATAATTCACTGAAGTCTAGGCTTTTTTTTACTTATGATCTTCTCTTTATCAGAGTATAAGAACACTTAAATAGCTCCTTATTTCATAGATTTGACCATATCACAGAATCACGTCCCTCAAAACCTAACACAGTAAAAGTTTGCATATAGAAATTATTTTATAAGGCAGATATTCCCCTGATCCTTCACAGCAGCACCCTTAAAGAGTCCTCCAGTTTTAGAAATGTGAAAACGGAAATGGTAATCATCTAACGATAATTTTCAAGAGGCAAACAGTAGCCCTAACTCTTTAATATTCTGGGGAAAGAAGAGGGGCCAGATATATGAGTTCAATCACAAACGGCCAATAATTTAATCAATCATGCTGAAATCATGAAGCCTCTAAACACCTCCTCCCTCCACCTCCGCAAATGGGGGATTCAAAGAGCTTCCAGACTGGTAGACAAGGATACATCCGTGGAATGGCAGGGTCCCCAAACTCCAAAGGGACAAACACTCTGTGCTTGGGACCTTCCAGACCTCATCCTATGCATCTCTTCCATCTGGCTGTTCCTGAATTATACCCTTTTTTTTTTTTTTTAAGATTTTATTTATTTGACAGAGAGAGACACAGCGAGAGAGGGAACAGAAGCAGGGGGAGTGGGAGAGGGAGAAGCAGGCCTCCCGCGGAGCAGAGAGCCCAATGCGGGGCTTGATCCCCGGACCCCAGGATCACCACCCGAGCCGAAGGCGGACAGACGCCCAATGACTGAGCCACTCAGGTGCCCCTGAATTATACCCTTTTTTATAAGAAACAGTTAATCCAATAAATAAAATGTTTTCCTGAATCCTGTGAGCCACTCCAGCAAATTAAACCAGAGGAGAGGGTCACGGAAGCTTCCAATTTATAGCCAGTCTGCAGCACAGATGACAACCTGGACTTTGGATCTGTGTCTGAAGGGGTGGGGAGAGGGTGTTATGGAACGGGGCCCTTTACCTATGGGATGTGGCACTAATTCCAGGTAGGTAACAGTGCCAGAGCTGAGCAACTGAGTTAAACTGTAGGACACCCAGCTGGTGTCTGAACACTGCTCGGTATGGGCAAACTTCACAAACATCTGGTAGTCAGCGGTACCAGCAGTGAAGGGCTCTGTGAACAGAGTGTTGAGAGTAGAGGAGACACACAGGGGGAGTGTTTTTCTTCTTACATTATAGTATACAAAGAATATAACTTTACAAAGCTTATTATTATTATTAATCTCTTATACTTCTATTCTTTTCTGATAAAGGTGTCCAATATCTTTGTTACCATAATTCTTCCAATAAAACTTCATTATTTCACAAAAGGTGAAAAAGGAGGACACAAAAGTTCCTAGATGTCCACTTATAATCAGATAATCTAACAGTCCCCCACAGCACAGAGTTTTTTCATCTTATATGAAGATGCCGTATCTTTAATAAGAGAGGATAATTATTTTCTAATTGACAGTTAAAAACAACATAGCAGGAAAACATACTAAAAGCATCACTACACAAATACCTAAGTATTTTAAACTATCACTTACCGTATAAGGAATATTCTGCTTCCTGGCCTGTGTCACTCTCACTGGAGGTTGATGTGAGGCTGGTAGTTAAAGTATTACTTAAGGACTGACCAACTGATAAAACTGTTGTTGCTGTGGCTACATTGCTGCTGCTAGTCACACTGGATGTTGACATTGTCACTGTTGATGTGGTACCAGGTGTGGTCAAATTGGGGAAACTCTGAGCACCCATAAGAGGAGAAGCTAAAGATAAAAATGAAGCAAATCAGTACAATTGGTGGGATTGTATAAACCTAAGAAAAACTAGGTTATATATTTAGAATAAAAGAATGAGATCATGAAACACTAATTATTAAAAGGCTGAAAAGCAACAACTTTGGGAACCCAACTGAAATCCAACTAAGAATCCTTGTTTGTATAGCACTGTTATTTTTCAAAAAATTAAGCCTTGTTTTTTTTAAAAAGTGAAACAGGCAATGCACTAATTCCCAATGACATTTTCCAAAGGAATTTCTTTAACCCATTAGCTTAAGTTAGAATTAAATGCCTTCCAGAAGCTAGTATCAATTTAGGACCTAAGGCAAAGTTAAACCAGTGTGATGCTCTGATTTTAGTTGACCATGACAATATTTAATAGTCATCTATTTCCTCATGCAGCTGAACGTAACCATTTATCTTAGAAGAGTGAAAAATAGAAGTGTGTTACTGTTTTTATCCTTTCAGATTAAGAGGTTCTTTATCACACCTGATCTGAATTCTTAAGAGATCATGATTCTATAGAACTTAACAACAGATTCCTGAAGTGCTAAATCTGACGTAGTTGTATGTAACATGGTTAATGATCTAGTTAAAGACTGCAGCCAGAACCCACTGACCAAGAAACCCTACTGTGCATCCCTCCGAGTGGAAAAATCATTGGGTTCCATAAGGAAAAGCTCACTTACTTGCTGTGCTCATCACATTCCTCCCCAAAGTATTAGTGTTGTTATCACTGCTGCTTCGGCTTAGATTCATGTTGTTCGTGGCATTAGTCCGTGCTATGTTTGCCACTCTCCTTACAAAACTCTCCAAGCTAGATGTTTCTCTTGAGGACAGATTAGGTACACTTGCACTAGAGCTCATAGGGGCCCCAGCAGCCAACAAAGAACTCACTGACAGTCTGTTACTTGCTGAAGAGCTAAGGGGTCGTTGTGAAGCTGCTTCTTTATTTGTTAACTCAGACACTGAACTAACATCAGGAGAACTAACACTAACGATTCCCATGGATATTGCACTAGACTCCCCAGGAGTGCGAACAGAACTATCAGGGCCTAGCTTTCTTTCGGCATTTTCACTTCCCGTTTCCGCTGTTAAGGTGCTGGTGCTTGCACTGGAAGATGACCCTACTTCTGTTTGAGGGACGTTTTCAGCAGATGAAAGAACAACAATTGGTTCATGGACATCAGCTCCTGAAACTATACTGTGTTCCATTACAATTTCTGATCTCCGTTCCGTTTTGGTCGAACCCAAGCTGATGTCGCTGCTACTGGCCACGCTACACACAGAACTGCTGCTTCCTTTTCTACTTGAGGAGCCTGCAGCAGCAGAGGTCTTGTCTGGACAGTTGTTTTTCACCAAGCTGCTCCATGATTGCGTTGTGCCTGAAACAGTGGATGAAACAGGTTTGGGTGATGCCACTGTATCAGGGTCGTACCCTGGTGCAAGCTTGAGGTCAAATTTTCCTTCTGCGCCCATACGGTAAGAGTTTGAGCCACCAGCATCCCAGGTGACATCAATCCAGCCTGGAAAGGGACAGGAGTTTGTGAGACCCGGCAGAAAGCAGAGAGGAGCGTGTCAGACAGTAGCTCCACAATATGGGATCAGCTTTTCATCAGTGCTGAACTTCTCTGAATTTCTATAGTCATTTAAGGTCTGCCAACTAAAATTAAATTCTTCCTTTTATGTCTCTTATTTCTGAACTGCATGCTCTGCTGAAATCTGAAAACAATGTAAGGGTCATATTTACATCTACTGGGGTGTCTTTTAAGGGGAAGAACTGTTAAAAACTGTAAAAAAGACTGATATAAATGGTGAAATACTACAACTTCAGTTAAGTACAGATGAAATCTAAATAAAAGGTTTTTTAATGGCTAAATATGATTATGTGGTCGAATGTTCTTTTTAGAAAAAAGTTCTGACTTAGCATTAATTTTTAAGTTTGGGCTAAATTCTAATAATTGACAAACAAAACATTCACATATTACTGCACAAATTTTAGGTCACCAGCTCAAATAACACTAAGTTAGCATTTCGGTTGTGTTCTCAAAGTTCAGTGGTTACTTGGTTTTCTTATGATTAAGTTTAATATATTTGAATAAGCACAGAAAATTCTAAAAACAAAATTTTTAAAGTATTGCTAGGCTCTTTATTAGAACCTATAAGCTAAAGCTAATAATGTGCAAAGAACTAATGAACACGATATTCAATGTATATTTACTTGTACTTGTAAAACAATACTTGTGCTTTTTAAAAATCAGTAATTAATTTCCAAAAGCCATAAAACAAATTGCCTATTAGAATGGAAAATAATAAAAATTTTACAATCTTAGTTTAGTGTTATAAGCTAACTACTTCAGGGAAAAACACAACATATAAAAATATATGTATTTTTAAAAATTTAACAAGCCTTTATAAAGTTTGAAAGTACTTCACCCATACACGCAGGTACTCCATGCATGCGCACACACACACATAACAATTCATATATATTTATGATGAAGCTCAGAGGGGTATAAGTAATACTGAATTACCTGTGGGGATTATCTGCATAGGAGTTCTATGAGAGGAAAACTAACAGCCCCAAATCTACATAATCTAGTTTTGATGAAATTTCAATTGTCCCCATTTATTCCATATGCTGAAATAACTTCTGAAGAACCAACATTTAACTATCTCTTCTGCAACATGGAATAGTGTGAATAAAGGAAAGGCTCAAAAACATATACCAATTCCAAATAAAAATAACACTTGTACTGCATTAATCACCCCAAAAATATACTGAATTTACTTCATAGCAACCAAGATCTGTAATTGTATGCTCATCTGTTTCACTCAGAAGGCAGGAAATCATACTTTTTTGGTGACCATTGTTTACCTGAAATCTAACAAAGTATCTTTACATAGTAGGCACTCATATTTGTGGAATACACGAGGAAAAAAAAAGGGATATTCCCACTGACACACAGATTCTTTAGAAAGGAAAGATATTTGGGGCGCCTGGGTGGCTCAGTCAGTTAAGTGCCTGACTCTTGATTTCAGCTCAGGTCATGATCTCAGGGTTGTGAGATCGAGCTCCACGTCGGGCTCCACACTGGATGTGGAGCCTAAGATTCTCTCCCTCTCCCTTTGCCCCTCACCACCAAAAGAAATGGTTGGTTTAGGGGTACCTGGCTGGTTTGGTCAGTGGAGTGTGTGATTCTTGATCTTGGGGTTGTGAGTTCAAGCCCTACATTAGGTAGAGTACTTAAAAGTAAAATATTTAAAAATTTGGGGGCGCCTAGGTGGCTCAGTCGTTAAGCGTCTGCCTTCGGCTTGGGTCATGATCCCAGGGTCCTGGGATCGAGCCCTGCATCGGGGGGGGGGGGGTCCCTGCTCCGTGGGGGGCCTGCTTCTCCCTCTCCCACTCCCCCCTGTTTGTGGTTCCCTCTCTTGCTGTCAAATAAACAAAATCTTTAAAAAATAAAATTAAAAATTTTTAAAGAAAGAAAGAAAGAAATGGTTGGTTTACTTTTGAAAGCTAAGCACTGTCTCTAACATAAAGGTTTTAAAATAAGACTTAATATGAATGGCCATGTTGGTCAGCCAAAACTGTGAAACCTCTACATTAGTCCAGTCAGCAAAAATAGGCTTTTCTGTATACTAAATTCTAAAATTAAGAATCCCATTTTCGCAGGCAGTCGCTTCAGCTGACTCCAGCCTGAGAAAAATAAACTACATTCATATACCCCTAACTAGCCCACACACTTAAAAGCCAAAACAAACAATTTAGGGGAAAAAGAATATTAACTAAGTATCATTAAAATGTCTAAAAACATTTAAAATTTCTGGGTTGAATGGTACTACTGTCCTCTCAACTATTACAGGTTTTTATGAATTTTGGCAGTCACATCTCTGCTCATTCACTGTAAACCTGCTATAATGACAACAATTTGCAGTTACGGTATAACTATACAAGAAATGCATTAAGTAGTAAGGTGATACAAAGAAGAGAATCTTAAAAACCATAAAATCAAGAATGTATTTAGGTAAATAAATGCCTGTTATCACACAGAACATGAATATATTAAGATACTAAGTGTTAAGTCATTCTCCTAAGCCCTATCACCTTTATTACAGCTCTCCAGATGTTTGGTTTAAGTTAAGAATATGAACATTTTATTCCTTTTTGTTTTTAACAGCAAGCAAAATTCTTAAGAACACACTACTGGCTAGGCAACTTATCCATTAATAAATCAGCCTTTTGCATATTTATAAGAAAAAAATTAGGCATTTTAAGTTGCTTCTGGGAATTTAAGAGCAATTTATTAAATAAGTGGGTATGGACTTCTCTAAAATCTACAGCATCAAAGGTTTATAAAATGAACTTGATTTAAATAACAACCCTCACCTTATAAAATATCAAAGTTTAAAATCCAAAGAAAAGCTAGTAGACTGAGAAACGTTATGAATGTTATTTTATAATCTATTAATAAATGAAGAGGCTATAATTCTTGTTCTGTGCTTTATTAAAAAGTAGTTACTAAAAATGCTAATGCTTTTTCTTCTACATGACTTATAAAAGAATAAAAAATTACTGCCTGATTCCTATCATGCTAACAAGAAAAGCATAAGAAAATAAAGATCAATGAAAACTTATGAAGAGACCCAAAAAAGCAGGAGAAAATGTGTCTTTAGAGTAGTCAACTTATACTAACTTATTAATCACTAAAATATTAGCAGTAAGTTCTAAATCAAAAGAGAAATTAAAAATTTCCCTTAATTCTAAGTAAATGATTTTTCCATTTTTAATGTGAAATCAATACAGTTCTACTACAGAGTGCTGGGACATTTATACAATTTGTAAACTAACCAAAATAACAAAAGAAAAATACTTTGTTATTTAAGTACTCCATTTCTACACTAAAAATGCTAAGTACCTACTCACCATTATGCAGTTCCCCTGTGACGGTACCTTCTCCCTGTGGGCTGCCATCCTGATCTCGCCATTTCCAATCAAGGCCTCTGATCACACGAGCCCCTGGAACCATGTATTTCAGAACCTGGGAGCGAACTAGACGTCTTTGTCTTCTAAGATTAGCTTCTGCTTCCTTAGCTGCTTTCCCTATAAAGTAGAAATTCAAGAAATATAAACAAGTCACATTTTATAAAGAGAACTGTTCCATTAAGTTAAAACCCTGTTATCATCTCTTTACCTAGCTGGTCTTCACATACTCCATTTACAGTGCCATAAAGTTCAAATCCAGATAGTGACAGGTAGTGGGTTTGTCCACTAGCATTCTTCCCCATCTGTTTAATTCTCACATGTCGCCACCCTTGTTTCTCATCCTTTGGTGGATCAAGAGGCCAGGTTGCTGTTGACCTGTGAATGTGTTAGGGAAAAAATGGTGCAATGTTTTAAAACAGATGAAAAAGATATTTAAGGTGGGGAAGATTTTTTACATAACAGAGACCAATAGAAAAAATAAACCAACTTCCACATTCAGGGTGTTATGGAATTCCACAGTCTGTTACACAAGAATCAAGATATCAAAGGAGAAAATCAGCCATCATTAAAAATGAAATGTTTAAATGTATACGACTGGCTCATAATTTTAAATGATTTTTGACTAATAAAATCCAAAGAAATAAGACAAGAAATTTTAAGAGTAACAGTATGCTTGAGATGAAAAAGATTTTTTAAAATTCATGTGAAGTTTAAAATGATATATTAAAATATTAAATTTAAAGCATGAAAATATTATTAATCCAAATGTTAAGGAGCTCCCTCCATACTACATGAAATGCAGAAATTAATTTAACTCCATGCCCTATATTCCCCTCAAAATGTGCCACACTGTTCTATTAAAACTTAGAACTAAAATTTTTAGAAATATAATACTTTTGGGGGACCTGGGTGGCTCAGTTGGTTGAGTGTCAGACTCCTGGATTCAGTTCAGGTTGCTATCTCGGTGCCATGGGATCAGCAGCATTGAGCCCCGTGTTCAGCATGGACTCCTCCCTCTCCCGCCCCCTCTGCCCCTTCTGCATGCACACTCTCTCAAATAAATAAATAAATTTTTTAAAAGGAATATAATACTTTGTTTTTAAAAAAATATGACCAATATATAAAATTTAGGAAAAGAGCATATAAAAATAAGAAAAATTTAAAAGTTAGCCATAATTCTATAACCAGCAATAGCAACTATTAATTTGTAGAAAATACACATATATCATGTGCGTACATGGGGAGTTTAGTATGCTATATATACACATATCTACCTATGTATCAATTTCTTTTTAAATAAATAGGCTCAGTGTTCTAATGTTTTATCTAAAGCTGTTAAAAGTTTTGGTCAAATTAATACCTAAATTATAGTAGCAAGTGAATTTTTAAGATTTTATTTATTTATTTGACAGAGAGAGAGACAGTGAGACAGGGAACACAAGCAGGGGGAGTGGGAGAGGGAAAAGCAAGCTTCCCACGGAGCAGAGAACCTGATGCAGGGTTTGAGCCCAGAACCCTGGGATCATGACCTGAGCCGAAGGCAGACACTTAACAACTGAGCCACCCAGGCACCCCTCAAGTGATGTTTTTAAAAAGAAAATCTTGGGCGCCTGGGTGGCTCAGTTGGTTAAGCAACTGCCTTTGGCTCAGGTCATGATCCTGGAGTCGTGGGATCGAGTTCCACATCAGGCTCCCTGCTCAGCAGGGAGTCTGTTTCTCCCTCTGACCCTCCCCCCTCTCATATGCTCTCTCTCAAATAAATATTTAAAAAAATAAAAAGAAAATCTTGCTTCAATATTTCACAAAGAAGACAGCTCTAAGAGCATACAGTTATAAAAATAAACAAAATTCATTACTGAATTTTTCAATTTGCAAAGACTCCTCAACTAACCCTGGTTCATTGAGACTGCAGTCATCAACATGGGTATACAAAGAAGTCCAGTTCTGTCCATCTTTGGATACCTGGAAAACCCAATTTCTCAGTGCAGACCTTCCATAACCACGAGCATGACGAAGTGTATATGCTGATGGTACCACCCAGAGACCCAGATCTATGGCAAACCAGGCATTCTTATCATCATTGCTATGACAATTTAAAGCTGAATTATCACGACTTAGTATGTCTTCTAGGCGGCCATAAGGTAGATTTCTTCCTTCTGACGATGTTACTACTACAAGTCCATAAGCAGCTGGATTTACCCATTCATACGCAGTTCTAAATAAAGGAAAAAAAAATAGCAGTTAACACTATTAAAATAAATGCCATTTATTCATACTAGCTTTTTTCACATAAAATCATATTTTTTAAATCCTAAAGTTGACAATTTATATATTTTTCTTCATAAAAAGTAAATGAGATAGTGTTATATTTAACCTGTAATACAAAATTCCTTAAACTGTATGATACTCAGAGTGGTTAATAATTTTATTCTACTACCTAGAATTTTTTTTTCAGGTGAATATTTTCTCTCTACATTAAACAGCATGACTTACTTGGCATTTGTCCCAATCCAGTAAATGATTCCATTTTCATCAAAATCATGCTGGTGCCGAAATATAAAATTTTGGCCTTCTCTTAATTTCCGAACAAAAACAAATGAAGATCGGTCAAAATCATACCACTGCTTTGCTACCTATACCAAAGAAAATATGAAGACACTCACCTTAATAAGGCTATTTTCAAATGCAATGCCCACTTTTCCCTATCCCTTTAATGTGACTTATTTTTTTAAGAGTTTATTTATGAGAGAGCAATCACTTCTCGGCCTTTTGGCTAAGATCAAGTGTAGTATTTATGAGAGAGCAAGAGCAAGCAAGTGAGAGAGCACGAATAAGGGGGTAATGAATAGCGGCAGAGGAAGACGGAGGAGACTGCCGGCGGAGCAGGGAGCCTGATGTGGGGCTCAATCCCGTGATCCCTGAGATCACGACCTGAGCGGAAGGCAGCTGCTTCACTGACTGAGCCACCCAGCTGCCCCAATGTGACTTATTTTATCACAACAAATACTCATTAAAGAATATTTGGGAAAAATTCCACAGCGGGCTCCATGCTCAGCAGGATGGCTGCTTCAGATTCTCTCTTCTCCCTCTGCCCCTCTTCCCGCCGCACATGCACTCTCTCTCAAATAAATCTTTTTTTAAAAAAAGAATATTTGTGGAAAAAACAGAAAAACGCAAATTTCTACAACCAAAGTACCCCACTATTAATATCATAGAGTATTTCTTTACTCCATTATCTCAACAGACAGGGTAAAACAACATCTGATCATACTATACCAAAATTTGTTTCCTTATTGGTCTTTATACATTTTAGTAGCTACACAATATTCAAATTAATGGAAATAATTAACAGCTTGATATTCCTTTTATTGACTGGCATTAAGGTTTTGTTCATGATTTCAGTATTACAAATGTCTCTAATAAACACCTTAATGAAGAAAGCATTTGTAGTGCTTAAAGATTATTTTCTTAGTAGAGTACAAAAAACAGAATTACAAGGTCAAAGAGCATTACCATAACTCTGCAAACATACTTCCCCAACTACTTTTCTAAAGGGTTTAAACCCCATAGCAGAGAATGCCTATTTCACCACGGCCTTGCCAGAAACTCACCATTTTTAAGAGATACTGTTCTAGAGATTCAACTGTAGCTAAGGGTTCCATCTTCAACATCCTGCCAGTCCTGTCTATCAATGCAGTTTCACCAGGTGCACGTTCCAACCGAAATCTTAATCTTCTTGTAAGTATCTGTGCAAAAAAATGATAAAACTGCTTCAGAAAGTACCTCGTTTGTCTCTTAGAACTGTAAAAATGAGAAAGGTTCTCAATAGTAATTGAAAATTATAAGTTACAGTAGAACCACTGAAGAAGGATCAGTGTTTGTTTTCTATTAATTTTTTTTTTTTTTTTTTTTTTTAAAGAACCACTGGGGGCACCTGGATGGCTCAGTCAGTTAAGCGTCAGGCTCTTGATTTCAGTGCATGGAGTGATCTCAGGGTCATGAGATCAAGCCCCATGTCAGGCTCCACACTTAGCACGGAGTCTGCTTGTCCCTCTCCCTCTGCTCCTCCCCCAGTTCTCCTCTCTCAAATAAATAAATAAATCTTTATAAATAAATAAATAAATAAAATTTTACAGGACCACCAGAACAAATGATACTGGCTTTCAAGAAACAAAGTTGACACGGTACTTAGAATTTCTAAACAGCTTCAAATACACATGGTTTAATGAAATCGTAAAACACTGTAACAGAAGGTACTGCATTCCTTATAAGCTGCAATTTTCCAGGTAAGTTATGAAAAGTAGCTAATTATTTAGTTAATTTATTCATTTTTTAAATCATTTTTTAAGATTTAATTTATTTGACAGAGAGAGAAAAAAAAACACAAGCAGGGGGGAGGGAGGGGCAGAAGGAGAAGCAGGCTCCCTGCTCAGTAGGGAATCCAATGGCAAATTTGATCCCAGGACCCTGGGATCATGATCTAAGCCGAAGGCAGGCACTTAACTGAGCCACCCAGGAGTCCCTAATTTATTCTTTTAAAGATAGAATATATTAAATAGTCTATGGCTGGTAAACTTTTTTTTAGGTAGGTTTTCTGCCCAATATGGGGCTCAAACTCACAACCCTAAGATCAAGAGTCAAATGCTCTACGAAATGAGTCAGCCAGGCACCGCTATGGCTAATCAACTTTTAAAAATACACAATAGCGTCCAATCCAATCCATTTTATTAAGCAAGTACGAAACTAGCAATTTTAGGTAGTATCATTGCTGTTTAAATCTTCACTAATTCCTATAGATACATAATCAAATACTTACATGGGCATGTGGGTAGAACTACCCAGAGGATACATTACCAGCCTTCCTGTCTTTTTATCTTGCATAGTCTCCTAAAATTGGTGAATAAAAGATGCTGATGCTCCTAGGGCTTTACAAGCAGGGGAACTGCTAGTCTTTTGAGACTTATCTCTGCCTTATTTACTTAACAAGGATAAAGCCTTGGAACACCTGGGGCAGCTCATTCGGTTAAGCGGCTGCCTTTGGCTCAGGTCATAATCCCGGGGTCCTGGGTTGGGCTCTAAGCTCAGTGGGGAGTCTGCTCCCTCTCCCCTTCCCTCCCCTCACTCATACTTTGACTCTCTCTCTCAAATGAATAAATAAAATCTTAAAAAAAAAAAAAGGGATAAAGCCTTAAAAAGGATGTACTGGGGCACCTGGCTGGCTCAGTCAGTAGAGCATGTGACTTTTGATCCTGGGGTTGTAACTTGGAGCCCCACATTTGGTGTAATGATTGCTTAAAAAATCAAATATTAAAAAAGGGGGGGGATGTGCCAAAAGCCCTTGCTCCTCTTCATTATTCTATACAAAATAAAACACAAAGTAGATCTCAACATCATGTTAAATATTAATTCCATGTCAGGCAAACTAACATACTTTAACTCCCTAGACAACCTCTCTAGTCTGGCTAGTGGCTTTGGTAACATTACTGGGTTCTTGGGGGGTATGGCAAGATTTTTGCCTTGAGTAGCCATTGTTTTGGCAAATAGAGATTCTTAGTCACTTATTAAAGGTTCTATTTAAAAGAAACTATTCCAGGGCGCCTGGGTGGCTCAGCTGGTTAAGCGACTGCCGTCGGTTCAGGTCACGATCCTATAGTCCCAGGATCGAGTCCGCATTGGGCTCCCTGCTCAGCGGGGAGTCTGCTTCTCCCTCTGCCTCACCCCCCTTTCATGCTCTATCTCATTCTCTCTTTCAAATAAATAAACAAAATCTTAAAAAAAAAAATCTTAAATAAAAAATAAAAGAAACTATTCCATGCAGTGCAATGCAGGATAGATTGGATAAAGGCAAGATTCAGGCAAAATGACGTGTAAGGAATACTAAGGTAACCTACAAAAGATATAAAAGATCTGGACTGGGATATTCATACAAAGAATATTTGTTCTATCTATTCATATCTGGATACCAGCTGCTAACAAAAGAATAAATGAATAAATGAATGTGAATGTCAACCAGAAAACATTTAGGAAAAAAACAAGCTTTTTATAAAACCCATGACAGATTTCCTAAAGAATCAATATGAATAGCTAAGGAAGGCCACCTGGCTTTAAAAAATGACATAAAAAAAGAAAGAAAAAAAACTGTCCTTCAAATATTTTCATACTTGTTAGCCTGGTGATGGGTATTAAAGAGGGCACGTTCTGCACTGAGCCCTGGGTGTTATACGCAAATAATGAATCATGGAACACTACATCAAAAACTAATGATGTAATGTATGGTGATTAACATAACATAATAAAGTATTTTCATACTTTCTCATCTACTGAGACTTAGAGGGATGAAAGGACGTAACTCGTAATTCTAGAACAAAAGGACCCATTTCTTTTCCTGCCTTTTCCACTGATAAAGCATCTTTTTCCACTTACCATCAACCAAATGACTTATTACTCACAATAAACATTTACTGAAATCCACAGCGATTTGATTAAACAAAAAATTGAAATATTAATAATTCAAGAGTTATTAAAAAAACAATCAAATGACATTACGGTTACAGTCTTTAATGAGTAAGCACAACTGTTATTTAATACAATATGAACAAAGTTCGTTCTTGCTTTTGTTTTCTTAAGCAAAGTAAAAGATTTGTGCTCCTAAACACATTCAGCAATAGTAGTGACCGCATTTTTCACGGTTACCTGCAGGTTATATGTGGATCCAGGTGTATCATACAGATGGAGAGGTAGACGTTCAATAGACTCTAGTACAGCTATTAACTTCCGAATTAATGCAACTGCTGGTCGACTACGAAGAAAAAATAATTAAGAGTGTTTATAACCAAGTTCATACAGGAACTGCACTAACCAGCCTCATATAGTCCCCTACTTTCTTTGAGTGCAAAGAAAAGTTTAATTTTGTATGAGACTACATCTAAGCAAACAAAAATACTCTCATAACTCAATTTCCTTCACTCAAGAGTATTTCATTTTACTTATAAGACTTCTATCAGCTGCATTCAAAGTAGATATATAATTTATTTTTTAAAGTTTAAACTATGGGATGCCTGGGTGGCTTAGTTGATTGAGCATCTGCCTTCAGCTCAGGTCATGATCCCAGGGTCCTGGGATAGAGCCCCACATCAGGCTCTCTGCTCAGCAGGGTGTCTGCTTCCCCCTCTGCTTGCCACTCCCCTTGTTTGTGGGTGGGCGTGAGTGCGAGTGCGTGCACGCTCTCTCTCTCCAACAAATAAATAAATAAATAAATCTTAAAAAAAAGTTTAAATAATTTTTTTCTTAATATTTTCGATACATATGAAAATATAAAGCAACAAAGTTTTGAAAACTATATTATTTGCTGGCAAGGTAACACTAGTGTAATGTTTCTGGATAATAACTTGACAATCTGCATCAAGAAACTTTTAAGATCATCTACAATCTTTAACTCAGTAATACCACTTAAAGGAATTTATGTAAAAAGATGCTTCCAGGGCACCTGGGGAGCTCAGTCAGTTAAGCATCTGCCTTTGGCTCAGGTCATGTCACAGAGTCCCGTGATCAGGATCCCTGCTCCGCAGGGAGTCTGCTTCTCCCTCTGCCCCTCACCCTGCTCATGCTCTCTTTCAAATAAATAAATAAAATCTTTTTAAAAATCTTTTCCTATTATTATACATTTACAATATAAAGCTACTTCGTTTACCGAATTCAAAAGTTCCTATTTTGTGTATAAGTACTATATTAGACTATTTTAAAGTATACCAATTTTCAAACACTGCAAACTTCAAATTTAAAGAAATTTAGTGATTTACCTTTCATCATCTTCATTTTCACTAAAAGCTGTTTTAAAAACATTTATTCTTTCTACCAGTTGACTACAATCTTGTTTTGTATCTAAATCCATGCTCTACAAAAAATTAAAAAGGTACAAAAAAACCATTTTAAGGCTGTTACCAAAATTTATGAAAAACACACACTACAAAGATAACATTAATATATTATTACAAAATTATCAATATAATCTAAGTGAAATCATTTTCCTTCAATCAAAATTCTTTTTACTATATAACTTGTAGAACACAGCTAATATACAGATTTTTTTTTTTTTACTTCCTGTGAGCTTTTCCCAAAGTGTAGTATGCAAGGTAATTTCAGATTATTTACAAATGAACATTTTCCATTTTAATAATACTATCTACTTTAATTAGTATTAGAAAAAATATAACTGGTATACCAAAACAATGATTTCACAAATATCACTAAGTGATATAATGTGATATATCAATATAATTTTAATAAATGGAAGTTATGCAAATGGTAAAATTAATGAAGGGAATATACAACATATAGAAATTAAAATGAATTTTAAGAGTGTATTACCACATACAGTGATTAAGAGCAAAAATTAAAGTTGGATGTAGAACTAAAATAGAAGAAAACTTTCACTTTTTATACTTGTGTTAGAATTTGTTATAACAAGTACATATGGTATGTTTCATTAAAATAAAATTTTTATCACAATAGAGAGACATTAAAGGTAGACTAAGTTGAAGAGAAACACAAGGTTATTAGCAAATACTTGTCAAATAATCAGAGTAACTTCCCAAACAGTCATGGCTCATAAATTTTAATTTTATGCAAATAATTTAAGGACTTAAGAAGGTCTACAGACTAATTTCATTTTATGAAGAAATCAGAGCACTGAATAATGTTAAATCTTAGGCTAAAGTAAGTGTTTTGTCAAAAAAACTCTAGAATAAATTATGATTGGAAAACTCAAAAATCTAAATAGACTCAATTACTGAATTCAATTGGCTTAAACTAATGATACAACATAAAAGAAAGGCCAAATTATAAATACTAACATTTATTACCTCAGTTTTTTAATTTTTCTTGACAAAACAAACACTGCTTTGCCAAAAATGTTGCTACAAGTAATTGTTAGAACTATATAGTCTGTTCTGTACTACTTCATAAACTTACATTGTTTAAAACAGTAAGAAGTGCTTGCACCAATCCACTACTGCACATTTCATATGGTGAAATTGTGTTTTCATCCTTCAAAAGTACAATTAGATTTTCTAAGGCTGTCTTCATTAAATCTCTCCAAGTGTTCTCACTCTCAATACACTAAAAGAAAAAAAATTTTTAATGAAGACAAAAACAACAAAAAAATAAACAGATCTTAATATACTTAATTTATCACAACATCAATTACCAGGAAAATAAGTCAGATATTAAATAAGAATAGGAAGTTCAAATTATTAATGTAAATTATATCTCTACCAGGGTCAGAAAACAATTTTTTTTTTTAAGAGAAGGAAGGGGTGAAGAGGGGCAGAGGGAGAGGGAAAGAGAGAATCTTAAGCAGGCTCCAGGCTGAGCACAGAGCCCAACACAGGGGCTCAATCTCACAACCCTGAGATCATGACCTGAGCCGAAATCAAGAGTCAGGACACGTAACCAACTGAGTCACCCAGGCACCCCATGCACAAAACAATTTATAAAGGGACAATTAGAAGTATTTTAGGCTTTACAGGCTATATGGCCTCTGTCACACCTATTCAACTCTGCCCTGCACCACACCTCCAAAGCAGTCACAGACAATAGGTAAAAGAGTGAGCATGGCTATAAGCAATAAAACTACTTTCGGACACTATCATTACATTTACATGTGATTCTCATGTATCAGAAAATACTCTCACTTCTGATTTGTTTTCAACCATTTAAAAATATGAAAACCACTCTTACCTCACAAAGCCATATAAAAATAGCTAGCAGGCCCAATTTAGCCCATGGGTAATAATTTGCTGACCACTAATCAATACCCAGAATATAAAGGATAAAGGGGGGAAAACTAAACCAAGATCAATGTGTACCATAAAATCTAGAGGCTAAATAACATACTTGTCTATTTGTATGAAGTTCCCAAGATGACTCTAATTGAGTTGCTATGTTTCTGAGTGTTACCACTACTCCACGAGGCATGCTTTCAACAGCTTTAAAGTGGTCGTCATATAAATCTCGAGCCATAGTTCGTACCTACCAAATTAAAATTGCAAATATGAATTTTCACAATTAATATTTTTAACAAATCTCTTTCTACCTACATATAAATGTACAACATTTAAATTAAGATTTTTGTGCCATTACCAACTTCCAAAAAATGCTGCCACCTCTACTCATATATGTCAAAAAGTTCTCATAGCTGAAAAAGTACTCTAGTAGATTTAAGCAATTATCAAATAAAAGAACGCATAATCTTAATTTTTGGTTACTTAAGCTTTGTATTCATACGCCAAAGAGGAGCTTATCTCATTTAAACCAACTTTAACAACCTATAAAAATTAACTTTGCTTTTTTTTTTTTTTTTTAAGATTTTATTTATTTATTTGACAGAGAGAGACACAGCGAGAGAGGGAACACAAGCAGGGGGAGTGGGAGAGGGAGAAGCAGGCTTCCCGCCGAGCAGGGAGCCCGATGTGGGGCTCAGTCCCAGGATTCTGGGATCATGACCTAAGCTGAAGGCAGAGGCTCAACAACTGAGCCACCCAGGCACCCCAAAGTTGAATCTTTTTAAATTTTCTTTTTAACTTACTTAAAGGCCAATTGGCTTTATTCAATGATCCATGAATTAGGCAGCTTTCCATCTAGTATATAAAAAGGAATTTAGGGTTGAACCTATTAACAATCTGGGGTGTACTTTAGGTTTTATTCTTTCTTCTATTTATATTATTCACACAACGTATAAATGACACTATATAAGTTTATATATTTCATCATAAGGAAGAACGACTACAGTTGGTATGGGCACTAGTCACCTCTCATTTATATTAACGTTATTTGAGCCTTTCCGCCGCGGGAGCCATGGAGGGGCAGTCATGGCCCTGCGCTACCCTACCACCGTGGGCCTCAACAAGGAGCACAAGGTGACTAAGAACGTGAGCAAACTGAGGCACAGCTGCCGCCACAGGCACCGCACCAAGTGCATCAAGCGCATCAAGCACACCAAGTTCGTGCAGGACATGATCTGAGAGGTGTGCAGCTTCACTCCATACCAGCGCAGACCATGGAGCTGCTTGAGGTCTCCATGGACAAGTGCACCCTCAAGGTCATCAAGAAAAGAGCAGGGACACACTTCCATGCCAAGAGGAAGAGAGAGGAGCTGAGCAATGTCCTGGCAGCCATGAGGAAAGAGGCAGCCAAGAAGGACTGAACCCCTCCCCCTCTGTATGTAATAAAGCCTTTTTGGAACTTGAAAAAAAATTAAAATTGAAATTAAAAATAAACTAATGTGTCCCAGGCTTGGGTCTGATAAAATTCAGTACATATAGTCTTTAAAAATATTTGCTTAAACAATGTAAATTTAGGATTTGTGTAATTTTATTTAAATCACAAACTAACCTAGTGTAACTCTAATGTAATAGAAAAAAATTCACTCCTGAAATGAATAGTACTTTTTCATTCTGTTTTGGTATGCCTTTCAGAATTAAGAGGAAAGTAAGCTCTGTTAGACAACACTTAAGACACTACCCCTTTATAACAGGATTAATAAGTAAAATGAAGGTTAAAATTCACAATTAAAATTACTTTTACCTAAAATCAGTATATTTTGATATGTACTACTTCCATACCCAAAGAACAGCCACATGGTCAATGAGTTACTAGTGACTTTAAGAAACGGAATCAATAATCATACATTTCTTAAGAACATGAAAATATAGGACTGAGACTAGTTCTCCTTGATTTATTCTACTTCTTACTTTTCTTCTGCATTGTGAAATTTCAGATCCCTCTGAGTCTAAATTTGGTTGATTAATACAACCTTTCAGGAATTACAAGAAATTCCTGAGATAGCTCAGTGGTAGGTTTATAAAAAATTACAGTTGAACCTCATTATTTGAGAATTCTGTATTTGTGAGTTCAACTACTCACTAAAATTTATTTGCAATCCCCAAATCAATATTTACAATGCTTTCACAGTCACTTGTGGACATGCACAGTGCAACAAAACCTTGGGAGCTGCCTCAT
Organism: Callorhinus ursinus; assembly: GCF_003265705.2. Taxonomy (NCBI): domain Eukaryota; kingdom Metazoa; phylum Chordata; class Mammalia; order Carnivora; family Otariidae; genus Callorhinus; species Callorhinus ursinus. Next base: position 8,899,378 of record NW_027397070.1, read on the forward strand.
GTGCATGTTCTCAGGTGAGGTCAAACAAGGTGAACTCTACCTTAAAACAAGTGTCATACTTGTGTTAGCTCTCTATGAACAAGTGTCCTCCTTTCCACACTCTATTTTGTGCCACGTTTTTAACATTTTTGTGGTTTTGTTGGTGCTTTCACTATTTAAAATGGCCACCAAACATAGTACTGAAGTGTGGGCCAGTGTTTCTAAGCACAAGAAGGCACGATGTGTGTCTTATGGAGAAAATATGTGTGTTAGGTAAGCTTTATTCAGGCAAGACAGCGCTACTGGCCACAAGTTCAGTGTTAACAAATCAATAATACACATTAAACATGGTGTCTTTAAACAGAGAGACACATAAAATAAGGTTATGTATGGATCAGTTACAAAAACGTGACCAGAGGGGCACCTGGGTGGCTCAGTCATTGAGCGTCTGCCTTCGGCTCAGGTCATGATCTCAGGGTCCTGGGATTGAGCCCCCACCGGGCTCCCTGCTGAGCAGGAAGCCTGCTTCTCCCTCTCCCACTCCCCCTGCTTGTGTTCCCTCTCTCACTGTGTCTCTCTGTCAAATAAATAAATAAAATCTTTAAAAAAAAAAAAAAAAAGTGACCAGAGCCTCAAAGGAACCTAATCCTGTATTTCCCCTAAGAGCAATGGTTCAGTATTCACAGAAGCTTTACATAACACAACTACTGTGAATAACAAAAATGGACTGTATTTACTTCAAATTCCTTTTAGCATCTAATGGCTATCTTCAATTGAGATATTTCTTCCTCAAATGCCCTTAACCCTGAATTAGAAAAAACTTCTGACTTCACATTTGTTTTATTTTACTTTTTTTAAAGATTTTATTTATTTGAGAGAGAGAGAATGAGAGATAGCACGAGAGGGAAGAGGGTCAGAGGGAGAAGCAGACCCCCTGCTGAGCAGGGAGCCTGATGTGGGACTTGATCCTGGGACTCCAGGATCATGACCCGAGCCGAAGGCAGTCGCCTAACCAACTGAGCCACCCAGGCGCCCCTCACATTTGTTTTAAAAACAAAAAAGCAATCACAAAATAATACATATAGCTATAGAGATAATATATATTTATCTAAATAAATAAAATATTTCTTTCGAAGGTCTAGCATCTGGAAATATCTTTAGGATGGCCCAACACATTAACAAATAGAAATTAAGACATAAACATGTTATATATAACTGCTCCAAATAAAACCTGTTACTATTTCTTTTTTTTTCTTTTTTTTATTACTACTATTTCTAAGGCCAAAGCCATAAAAAACACAGTAAGCCCCCAATCCCAAACACCTAAAAGCATGCTTCATATACTGTATGAAAAAAACTATTCTATATCATTGTAGGTAAAATAAAAATTTCTGCCATCAGAAAATACTAATCTAATTATAAGATTTTCTCTTTTAAAAATGAAAAATAAAAAGCAAGAATCAATATAATAAAGATGGAAATATGCTGGCTTATATTTTTTAGTAATCTCCACACCCAACGTGAGGCTCGAACTTAAAACCCCAAAATCAAGAGTCCCACCCATGCTCTATGTACCGAGCCAGTCAGGTGTCCCTTGGCCTTATTTAAAAAAAAAAAAAAAAAAAAAAAAAAAGCAACTTCATCGAAAGAATGTAAAAATTATTACTGTGATTTTGAAGGTGGAGTCGGTAAACACTTGCTGCTATATCTTTTTGAAATAGTAATTTCACCTAAGATGACCTTTAAACTAAGCATCAAAATATTTGAATCTAGAACCAGGCATTCAAGTTGCTTTATTATAAAGTATTAAATCAGGATTGTAGAATTAGGATTGTAAAATATAATGAAAGTACATTCAATCCCACTGTATCACTAAAAACATTACTACCAATAATAAAGCATGACTTCAAAGTTTTTGTGACATTAATAGGTCAAAACATTTAAATTTTTATTGTCTTACACATTTTAATTGTTTTAATGTTTGTGTTTAGGATGTGTATAAAATTATAAGTAAATTTGTATTTATTGTGGAACATAAAATAATGAGCACAGAAAAGCAAAATATGTTAGATTAGGGTAACTTCTGTTATATGGCTCAATTTTTTAAATGCTTGAATATACCAATGAAACCTTACCACGTCAGTATAAACAGCAAAAAAAAAGAAAAAGCAAATCCCACAAATATACCTTTTGCTTTGTTTTTTCTAATTTAGATTTCAGTTTTCTGCCTCTTTTACCAGTCCAACCAGTCACAAATTCTGAACCTTTAAAAAAAAAAAAAAAAGACATTTCATAGAATTTATTTTATTGCAATTTAAGATACTCATTTATTCTTACCTACTAAACTTACATATTCTATATAACTTACCCAGAGAAGTTTCTGCAGTAAATGAATGTTTGGTTCCTCTATTAGATTCAAATACAAAACCAGGTAAATCTTCTTTCAGTATTGTGGCTTGCTGACCATCTGAGTTATGAATAGCAATTTCTCCTTCTTTCAAACAAGTTAGTGACCAATTTCCTACAGTGAGTTTAGTGGGTCCTGGTGCTGAGAGTATAGGTTGACTTGAAGTAGAAGGTTTTACTTGGCCTCGAGCTCTTTGTAACTTCTCTAAGAATTCACTTCTGCTTTCTATAATGACAAAATGATTATTTCAAAACCTCATTCTTTTCAAATACTCCTTTTTTTTAATAAAAAAAATTACCTGTTGGAATATCTATTTTATATAAAAAACTTAATTAGCAGAGTTTTTCTTTGGCATACTCTCACTGATTTGATATATTTAGGTTCAGGCATAAAAGCAACCCTACAGGCATAATTTTTTAAAGTACAGGGCTTTTGGAAAAGATGCAACTTGAGAAGGCTTCACACATACAATTCATCATTACATGGTTAAGAGGTAGCTTTTACCTAAAACATTAGAGAGATTAAAAGTAGGTAACAGTGCTATTCCCTGTCTCATACAATAAAAAGGCATTTCTTAAATGCTTTCAAGGTACAACAGTTTTTCTGTTGATATTAAATAAATTGGCCAAATGATCATCAAGAATGTGCTATTTCTATGACAATGCTAGCAAAAATAATTAGCAGAAAAACAAATCATCAAAATTACAGAAACTTGTAGAACATTTTAAAAGAAACAAAATATTACCTGAACTATCCGATCCACCTTCAGGACTACCACTTGAATACATGGTGGCTAGTTTTCCATCCAAGATAAATCTGAACCATCCATTACTGCCATTAGATAATTCCAAGGCTGCTGCATCACTCCATATATATAAGCAGTCCCTTCCCCTAATGATTGACCAGTCTCTCCAATGATATGGTTTACCTTGCTGCAATTCTTTAGCATCCTCCTGTGGTTCATCTTCCTAAATGTGTAAAATTATTGAATGAAACAAGGAAAATAATATCTATTTCAAATACAGGTTTTTAAAAATATGTCCATGTATCAAATTTAGAATTAAAACATGCTGAACTTATATTCAGTTGCCTGTAGTTTAACATGCATTTTGATTCAACTAATTACCTATAGCTAAGTCTTATAAGTAAGTCCTAAAAACATTAAGAAACTCACATAAATAGAGGCTGGTGGCTCAATCGGTTAAGCGTCTGCCTTCGGTTCAGGTCCTGATCCCAGGGTCCTGGGATTGAGCCTGGTTCTCCCTCTCCCCACCCCCGCTCATGCCCCCTCCTCTCTCTAATAAATAAAATAAATCTTAAAAAAAAAAAAAAAGTCACATAAGTAATGACCTAAGTTATAACATTTCCAGGTGTAGTAGTAGAGAAGACCAACGGATTCGGTCTACACACAACTATCTAATTATTCCCCAGACTTGTGCTGTCTCTCTCTCTCTCAAATAAATTAAAAAACAAAACAATTTGTAAACACTGTTTTCCTAGCCTGACATACTGAAAAATTTTATTGTTTTGACAACATTTACATATTGAGAATATTCATCTAAACATATATAAACCTGGTATGTGTATACATGGATGTTTATATGGTAAAGCACTGTTTTTTTCAAGATTTTATTTATTTATTTGAGAGAGAGAGAGAGAGAGCATGAGCAGGAGGGGAGGGGGAGAGGGAGAAACAGACTTCCTGCTGGGCAGGGAGCCCAACAAAGGGTTCAACCCCAGGACCCCAAGATCATGATCTGAGCCCCTGGGTAAAGCACTTTTAAACTTCATAAAAACTTGTTATACTTAAAAAGTATTTTTACATATTTTTTGAACATAAAAAACCAAAGTAGTTAGCTTAAAATACAAATAAGATTGTAAAATATGGATTATAAATTTCTCTAAACATAAGTACTTGTGCTCTAGGCCACGACAGGTTAACAAGTACCAAGACTTGTTTATCCTTTGTAAACAATGAAAAGCTAGGCAAAATATGTGAAAAAGTGTTTTCAAACACTGGGCAATATGCAACATAAGACCGTGATCCCCCAGAAAATAGAAACAAATGAGGTCTTAATCCCCTTAGTCCCAGACACAAATTCCTGGCTAAGGTCTTAAGAGGAAACACAAGAAGAGTCCAGCAGTATGATTTCAGGAAATAGAGATATGTGTTTGAAGAGGTTAAAGCAAACAGAACATATGGAGGATGAGTTCAGGATGAGGGAGCCAAGCCAAAAAGACCTCTAGAAATCTGCAAAGTGGTCATCATGAGTCTCTGAGCACTAGATCACTCATTTCTAGGATGATACTCCATAAGGTTGGGCAAAGAACAAATGGAAAACTGTAAGCTGAATTCCCAGATATCACACAAGGTAGTCAGTTGCATTTCAAATGCTGAAAAATTTCAAATTTGATAAAAACTGTAATCCCACAGATCAAAGAAAATTAAACAATCCTGAGCAGGGATGGACACTCACATGTGCACGCATACACAAGTACACCAAGCACAACAAAGCACAGCAAAGTCAAATTGCTTAAAATCGTAAGAACAGCCAGAGGAAGAAAAATGTTGTTAGAAAAGATGTATGCTGGGGCGCCTGGTGGCTCAGTTGTTGAGTCGGCCTTCGGCTCAGGTCATAATCCCAGGGTGCTGGGATTGAGCCCACATCGCTTCTCCCTCTCTTTCTGACCCTCCCCACCGCCCCCACTTACGTTCTCTCTCACTCTCTCTCAAATAAATACACTCTTTAAAAAAAATTTTTTTATGTACCAAAGAACTAAGATGAGAAATACAGTGAATTTCTCGATGGAGACTGTATACATCAGGTGACAATGGACCATCTCTCAAAGTGCTGGAAAATGATCAGTCCAAAGTCCTTGTAGGCACTGAAAATATCAAAAATGAAGCCCAAATAAAATATTTTCAGGGCGCCTGGGTGGCTCAGTCGGTTAAGCGGCTGCCTTCGGCTCAGGTCACGATCCCAGAGTCCTAGGATCGAGTCCTACATCGGGCTCCTTGCTCAGCAGAGAGCCTGCTTCTCCCTCTGCCGGCCACTTCCCCTGCTTATGCTGCTCTCTCTCACTCTCTATGTCCAAAAAAATAAATAAATAAATAAATCTTTAAAAAAATAAATTATTTTCAGACAAAATCTGAGAGAATTTTCTGGGTTGTCTTTTCATTTTCATTTTAAGCTATGTATGTATGTATTGCACAGCAGAGGGAGGGGCAGGAGGGGGAAGAGAGAGAGAGAGAGCATTTCAAGCAGACTCCATGCTGAGCATGGAGCCCAACATGGGGCTTGACCCTATGACTCTGAGATCATGACCTCAGCCAAGATCAAGAGTTGGCCACTCAACCCATGAGCCACACAAGCACCCTGTCTTTTCATTTTCTAAACAATGTATCTTTTTTTTTAAAGATTTTATTTATTTATTTTTTAAAGATTTTATTTACTTGACAGAGAGAGAAAGACAGCTAGAGAGGAAACACAAGCAGAGGGAGTACGAGAGGGAGAAGCAGGCTCCTGGCTGAGCAAGGAGCCCGATGTGGGGCTCGATGCCAGGACCCTGAGCCACCCAGGTGCCCCTAAGATTTTACTTATTTGAGAGAGAGAGAGACACAGTGAGAGAGGGAACACAAGCAGCAGGAGTGGGAGAGGGAGAAGCAGGCTTCCTGCAGAGCAGGGAGCCCAATACGGGGCTCGGTCCCAGGACCCCGGGATCATGACCTGAGCCAAAGGCAGACGCTTAACCATCTGAGCCACCCAGGCGCCCTTGATTACTACAGCTTTATAGTAAGACTTCAAATCTGCTGGTGGATGTCCTTCAACTTGTTCCTTTTCAATGCTGCTTTGGCTATTCTAGGTCCCTAGAATTTTTATATAAATGTTAGAATTTTGTTAATTTCTACAAAAAAACTTGCTGGGGATCGGTAGATCTGTAACATTTTTTAAGTTTTTATTTAAATTCCAGTCAGTTAACACACACTGTAATATTAGTTTCAGGTGTACAATACAGTGATTCAACACTTGCACACATCACCCAGTGCTCATCACAGCAAGTACACTTAATCCCCATCACCTATTTTACCCATCTTCCCCTCCCCTTCCCCTCTGGTAATCATCAGTTTGTTCTCTATAGTTAAGTGTCTGTTTCTTGGTTTGTCTCTCTTTTTTCCCTCTTTGCTTGTTTTGTTTCTTATATTCCACACATCAGTGAAATCATATGGTTTTTGAACCTATTTCTTGAATAAAAGAATTCTAGGGGGATGAACCCAGATATCACCTCTTATTTTGTTTTGTGGTTAAATCCCTCAGATCTCTCAAGTAATTTAGGAGTATCTCTCTGGGGTGCCTAGGTGACGTAGTCAGTTTAAGTGTCCAACACTTGGTTTCCACTCAGGTCGTGATCTCAGTCATGAGATTGAGCCCTGTGTTGGGCTTTACACTCAGCAGAGTCAGCTTCAGATTCTCTCTCCCTCTGCCCCTCCCACTTGTGCTCACTTTTTCTCTCTCAAATAAATCTTAAAAAAATTTTTTTAAATAATCTCTCTCTCCTCCTGTCCCCACTCACCCTCTCAGGATTATATAATTAACAACCCATACTCTACCATTATCTCAAAAATATTACCATTTTGTCACTAATATATAGGAAACATTCACTAATTTAGGACTAAATCAGTGCAGGAACAAGTAGGGATAGATTAGGTATATTTTAAATTTGCAATCTCAGGCAAGAATTATCAATGGATACTGAAACTCATGGGTATATGTTTAATGAGTAACAGCGTATTACTTAAAACTTATTAATTACTTATTAATAATAAAATTAATAACAAAAACAAATGACAAAAGCAAAAAGAGTAACTCTATGATAAAGAAATCAGGCAGATGGCAGCTGGGTGGCTCAGTCAGTTAAGCATCTGCCTTCGGCTCAGGTCATGATCACAGGGTCTTGGAACTGAGCCCTACGTCGGGCTCCCTGCTCAGTGAGAAGTTTGCTTCTCCCTCTACCTTCCCCCCTTCTCGTAATGTCTCTCACACTCTAATAAATAAATAAAATCTTTAAAAAGAAAAAGAAACCAGGCAGAGATAAATATAACAAAGTGATCCATGTTACCATCATCGGTAAGAAAGCAGACACCCTGGGGCTCTAAAAGAAGGCACATTATGCACTTAGAAAAACATAACATCCCCTCTGTAGTCTTCCTGCTAAAAACATGTAACCTGAATCTAAGCACATAGAAACACATATGCAAAGTAAGGGTCACTGCCCAAATTAACTGGTCTGTCCTCTTCACAAATGCCAAGAAATCCATCAAAGAAAAAGGCTGAGTTCTTAGAGTTCTGAGAAACATAATAACTAAATGGTAACTAAATGTAATACATGCTCCTGGATTGGATTCTGGACCCCAGGGGGAAATGGTATTAAGGACAACAGCAAATTTAAATATGGTCTTTGAATGAGATAGAGTTTTATATAAATATTAAATTTTCTGACTTTGGGGTGCCTAGGTGGCTCAGATGGTTAGGTATCTGCCTTCAGCTCAGGTCATGATCCCAGGGTCCTAGGATCGAGTCACGCATCAGGCTCCCTGCTCAGTAGGGAGTCTGCTTCTCCCTCTGCCTGCCACTTCCCCTGCTTGTGCTCTCTCTCTCTACAAATAAATAAAACCTTTAAAAGATAATAATATTTCATTGGTTTTTTTGTTTTTTAAGTAGGCTCCAGACCCAGTGTGGAGCCCAACATAGGGTTTGAACTCAAAACCTGAGCTGAGACCGAGTCAGACACTTAAATGACAAAGCCACCCAGGTACCCCTTGAAGATTTTATTTTTAAGTAATCTCTACAACCAACACGGGGCTAAAACTCACAACCCCAAGATCAAGAGTTGTATATTCTACCAAATGAGCCAGCCAGGTGTCCCTCAAGTAAATGTTTCTTAAAAATACACACACACAGTGTCTGTATAAATAAAGTAAATGGGGCAAAATATCAATAATTAGTGAATTTATGGGGCGCCTGGGTGGCTCAGTCATTAAGCGTCTGCCTTCGGCTCAGGTCATGATTGGGATCGAGCCCCGCATGGGGTTCCCTGCTCGGCGGGAAGCCTGCTTCTCCCTCTCCCACTCCCCCTGCTTGTGTTCCCTCTCTTGCTGTGTCTCCGTCAAATAAATAAATGAAATCTTTAAAAAAAAAAAAAAATTAGTGAATTTATGAAGAATACTCTGATACTCTATTTGCAATTTTTCTGTAAGCTTTAAATTTTATCAATAAATTTTTTATTTTTTTTTTTTAAAGACTTTATTTATTTATTTGAGAGAGAGAGAATGAGAGATAGAGAGCACGAGAGGGAAGAGGGTCAGAGGGAGAAGCAGACTCCCCACCGAGCAGGGAGCCTGATGTGGGACTCGATCCCGGGACTCCAGGATCATGACCTGGGCCGAAAGCAGTTGCTTAACCAACTGAGCCACCCAGGCTCCCTCAATAAATTTTTTAAAAAGTGACGAAATTTTGGGGGTGCCTGAGTGGATCAGTCGATTAACTGCCCAACTCTTGGTTTCGGCTCGGGTCACAATCTCGGAGGAGTAGGATCGAGCCCCACGCCAGGCTCCATGCTCAGCACAGAGTTGGATTCTCTCTCTCCTTTTGCCCCTCCCCCTGCTCACATTCTTTCTCTAAAATCTTAAAATAAGTAACCAAATTTTTAAAAATTATACTGCTACCTCATACTGCCATTATTTTATCAAAAGCCATCATTAAGTTATAACTAGACTTCCTCAAAAGAAACTCTATTCCTTTTTTTTTTTTTTAAGATTTTATTTATTTGACAGAGAGAGACAGCGAGAGCAGGAACACAAGCAGGGGGAGTGGGAGAGGGAGAAGCAGGCTTCCTGCGGAGCAGGGAGCCCGATGTGGGACTCGATCCCAGGACCCTGGGACCATGACCTGAGCCAAAGGCAGACGCTCAACGACTCAGCCACCCAGGCGCCCCAAGAAACTCTATTCCTGAAAACACTGCAATCAACATCACTCACTTTTTCTGGTTTTGATTCCTCTTCATTCTCATCATCAGAGGAAGGTCCTGCCAAAGTCGAAACTTTGCTAATTACGCCAAGTCTGGCTAGCTGATCCAAAAAAATATCACCACCTTTATCTACCAAATCTCTTATGATCTGCAAAGCCAGCAAGTGTCCATCATCATCATCCTGGGGGAAAACAAAAAGGAATTTAAGGGAAAATGATAAAAATAAGTTTAGTTGCCTGAAGTAGACAAGTGCAATAATTTCACAGACTAAACGATTCACTGAAATTAGGACAAAAATCAAATTATTTTACTAACCATTGTCTAAAGGGAATTAAAGCTACAGGAGTTACAAAAAAGATAAAAATCTGACCTCTTGATCAAGGACGGTTGCAGTGATTTCCACTAGTACTGTAGGCAAATTGTGACCAACATCAGAATCACAAACTTCTTTTAAGAGTGCTTCAGAGCAAAAATGAATCATTTTTCGAATCAGAGCAAGACTTGCCTTCCTTAAAAAATAAATAAGTAAATAAATAAATAAATAAAAGAATTTTAGGAAGCCAGGAAAAGAACCTAAAATAAGACAAAATGCAATTACACATTAGAGGAAAAAAAATATGCACAATGGTAAGTTTTACACACTCTGCTTAAAAGTAAACTGAATATAAATATACAAAAAGTACATATACCTATGTTCTCATATAAATGAAAATAAGACATCCTAGTAATCCCATGTCCCTAAATACTGCCACTGTTAACAATTTGTTATGCCTCCTTTTCCTTCTATACTCATCCACTGCTTTGCTTAGAACACAGATACTCAGTAAAGTCATACAAACTAACCTCAGTTTTATAACAAGGAACCCGTTCTTTTAAAATAAATGCATATCCACACACATTTAAATTAGACTAAAAGGAGACTGCTCTGTTACAAAAAGGATAGCAGTTCATTTAACACATATTTTCTGAGTATATAACAACACCCTAGGCACCGAGGATATCATTAACTTTGCAGTAACTTCCACAAGGATGGAGAAGCAAAATTCCTACTGAAGTCCAAGAAAGGCATGTGACACATGAATTTCTACAGCATGTGGTCCCTACCTGATGTAGATCACAACTCTCTTTAGTTGAAATTCATAACACTATACATTCTTCAAGTGAAAAAAGCATTTGATTGTAAATTCAAGATGTTATAGAAAATGGTAGGCCAAAGAGCAGGGAGCACGATGTAGAGGTCAATCCCAGGACCCTGGGATCATGACCTGAGCCTGCTTCTCCCTCTCCCGCTCCCCCTGCTTGTGTTCCTGCTCTCGCTATCTCTGTCTCTGTCAAATAAATAAATAAAATCTTTAAAAAAAAAAATAAAATAAAATATTAAGCATAACTATGGTAACACTTAATACATATCTAATTTTTATTCTCAAACCTAAAGAGAATTTAATGTAATTATCTTCATTTAGAGATAACTAAAAGAAGTTAACTACCTTTCTCATGGCCACATATTTAGGAAGTGGCCACTGTGCATTGACTCCAGAGTCTGAGCTCTTAGCAAAGGCTTATGCTTTCTTACTTGCCACAATTAACTGTAGCTAATTATTACCTAGAGAATTCAGCACTAACACTAAAACTAAAATTCTATTTAGACAATCCTGAAACATACATACATACATAAATTCATTCATTCATTTTACAAGTACAATATGGTTATTGTAGAAACTTTAGGAAACACAAATTAACAAAAGGAAGAGAAAAAAATTACCTGTAATTCCAAAATTCCAATCCCCAATCCTGAAACATTTAATAGAGTGATAGAAAATAACCATCGAGGGAACTCGGGTGGCTCAGACAGTTAAGTGTCTGAATCTTGATTTCAGCTCAGGTCATGAGCTCAGGGTCAAGGGATGGAACCCCGCATCACGCTCTGCACTCAGCAGGGAGCCTGCCTGAGATTCTCGCTCTCTTTCTTTCTCCCTCTGCCCCTCCCCCTGCTTACTCATGCATGCTCTCAAATAAATAAATCTTAAAAAAAAAGGAAAGAGAGGACCCATCTAATAAGGGACCTCTATTATATGGTGGCATACTTTATGGTTTTCTTATCATGAAGAAGTTCTACTCCAAATATATCGGGATTCCTTTATTGGCATGACAGCTAGTCCTCTAAAATTTCCAGCCACATTATCCTGTTCAAAATCAAACTTGCTCACTCAAGAGGATTCTAAGTTCTGTTAAAAAAAAAAAAAAAATGGCCCCACTCACACCTACACCTCTGTAGCTATTTGGAGAAGAATAAAAACCAAGTACTTTAATGTTCGCAGTGAATTATTTTACTGACATTTTTCTCCTACTTAAAGCAGACTGCCTGCACTTTAATGTCAACTCCTAGGCACTTGAATCCTACAAATCTACATGTTCTAGAGACCTCCTTAACTTAAAATGTCCAAAATCAAATTCTGAATCACTCAGTCAAAAATTCAGCACTCATTCTTCACCCATTCCTCTCCCTCATCTCTCACAACTAACTGGTCATCAATCCCTATACAACCCATCTCTCAACCTTTTCAATTTGTTCCCACCAATCCAGTCCCCCACCAACTGTTTGAAGTTCATATTGCAACGAACCCTTAAGTAGTCTGTTTTCATTCTTGCTCTCCTCCAGTACTTTTCTCCACTGGGCCGTCAATGGAATCTTCATAAATCACAAAATCAGCTGTGACAAATATCCTCACAGGTATTTAATGACCCTTCTTCAACTGTGGAGTATGGCTCATTAGCATGGGGCCACAAAGGACTTCATAAGTCATAAAGGCTCCTGTCTACCTTTCTAACATTATTCACTGAGCTATCCAAACATATCCCCATTAATCCAAACACACTCCATTAATATTAAAATATTTACAACTGCTAACAAAACACACTCAGTCATGCTCTAAATATCTACTGAGGACCTACTAAGTATCAAGCCCTGTTCTATACCTCTTTGTCTTTGCAGGAATATAGCCGTACACAGGCCAGCTCTCAAAGAGTTCACTTTGGAGGGAAGACAGACAATAAAACAAAAGTCAAAGAAGAGCAAGATTTCAGACACTGAAAGCTCTGTAAAGACAGTAAAACGTCATAACTTATGTGAAAGGTATCCTAGGGGTAAATTTAAATTAGATGGACAAAAACATCAGTGGATGGAACATTTAAACTGAAACCTAAATGATATGAAACAACAAACCATCCAAAAGAACCAAGGATAAGAAAAGTTTCCAGTAAAGGGAAGTACAAAAACCCTAAGGTAAGAATATACCTGGGGTGTTCCAAAAATAGAAAAAAGGCTAGCTTATTGTACGTGTAATGGGCTAGGGGTTAGATAGTACTAAATGAGGTCAGAGAGCTGGTGGGGCTTATGTAAGACCTTGCAAGACTGAGAGGTAAGGAGTTGGGTTTTAAGGGCACCTGGGTGGCTCAGTCGGTTAAGCCTCCGAGTCCTGATGTCAACTCAAGTCATGATCTCAGGGTCATGAGATCGAGCCGTGTGTCAGGGCTCTGTGCTCAGTGGGGAGTCTGCATGAGATTCTCTCCCTTCACCCCCACCCCCAGTGCCCACGCTCTCATTCTCTTAAAAAAAAAAAAAAAAGGAATTAGGTTTGAGTTCAAGCCAGATAGAAGCCACTGGCGAGTTTAAATCAGAAAAAGTGATATAATTATGATTTTTAAAATAGAGTAATATGTAGGGACAGATTATAAAGGAACAAGAGAGAAAAGAAAGACTAATTAAGAGGCAATTGCAGTAGTCAAACTACAAACCAGAGTATTAGCAACAGATGAACAGCAATGACACTAAAGAAGGAGAGCCACCAGGATTTGTACCAGGATGGACTGACTCATACCTCCATGCCTTTGCACACAAAGTTGTCCAGTGATCCTTCTAATCTGTCTGCCTACAAAATCCCCAAGTATCCTTTAAACCCCAATTTAAATCTCACTTCCAGGGGCACCTGGGTGGCTCAGTCATTAAGCGTCTGCCTTCGGCTCAGGTCATGATCCCAGGGTTCTGGGATCGAGTCCCACATCAGGCTCCCTGCTCAGCAGGAAAGTTGCTTCTCCCTCTCCCACTCCCCCTGCTTGTGTTCCCTCTCTCGCTGTGTCTCTCTCTGTCAAATAAATAAATAAAATCTTTAAAAAAAAATAAAAAATAAATTTCACTTCTGCATAAAATTTTCTCCAATTGTGCAGCCCAATTAATTGTTAAATCATCTATATTCCCAGAGAACTCTGACAGTATGTCTAATCTATCACTTACTACTCACTCTTATTACTCACATCTTCCTCACTAGCCTGCAAGGAACGGAACAGGAAGCAAAAACCAAGTCCCATTTCTTTAGTTAACTCTCCAATGACATCTCGCATTGCCTCTACCAAAAAGGCCTCCATAAAGCTCAATAAATGTTTGCTGTACTTACCAGAATTTCTCTAAAGCTGATAGTCAGCAAGCTACAAAACTAGTCTTCTTGATTTTCAAAACTCAAGTCAGATCATCAGAAGAAAAGATTTAACTCTCCAATCAAATTTCCAATCTAAATTTTCTTACCATACCTTTTCAGTATTAAGATAAACATCAAACCTTCTGGAAAAGGGAGATAAATAGAACTATATAATTGGCATAATTTAGTAAACACAGATACTATGAATAACTACCTTATTGAAGGCAACATAGTTTGCTGAAATGTCTGTGCAAACACTGGCAATAACCTTTTCAAGTATATGGGTGCCATTTCTGGATCTCCTTTTGGCTCATTACATTCTTCTTCATCTTTGTTTGTATCTTTCTTTTTCTTATCATCTCCTTTATTAACTGGACACATCCAATCACCTGCAGACAAATATTGTTCAAGAAAATAAATTTTTGGAAAATTTTTCTTTCAATTAAAAAAAAACATTAAAAGATGTACTGAATTTCAAACTACAATTATCCCTGGGGCACCTGGTTGGCTCAGTCAGTTGAGCATCCAACTCTTGATTTTGGCTGGGGTTGTGATCTGAGGGTCGTGGGATCAAGCCCTGCATCAGGCCCCACATTCAGCGGGGAGTTTGCTTGAGATTCTCTCTCTCCCTCTCCCTCTGCCCCTCCCCACACTTGCATGTGCTCTCTCTCTCTCTCAAATAAATATTTAAGGGAAAAAGAAGTATCCCTAATTAACAAGAATTAAACTGAAATTAAAAGATACTGTATCTATCAAAGACATTTGTAAGAATAATACTATTCCAATTTTTTTTAGTACATGTGCTACTGAAACAAGCACAAGAATGCTAAAGAACGTCAGTCCCACCAATGAGCTGAATCACAACTTAGGGAAATAATTTTGGATATTCCACTTGATTCTAAGGTTCACATTCTTTTACTCTGTGAGAACTTAAAAATTTGGTCAAAGTACTTCATCTACATAATACCCAACTATTCTTTATGACATTCCCATGCCCCTTAAATTTTTGGTTTTTGGGACACCTGGGTGGCTTAGTCAGTTAAGCATCTGCCTTCGGCTCAGGTCATGATACCAAGGTCCTGAGATCAACCCCTGTGTGGGGATCCTTGCTCAGCGGGGAGCCTGCTTCTCCCCCTGCCTGCCGCTCCCCCTGCTTGTGTGCACTTGCGCTCTCTCTCTCTGACAATAAATACATAAAATCTTAAAAAAAAAAAAAAAAAAAACTTTTGGTTTGTTATTCTGCAATCATGCACCCACAGTCTCAAAGAACACTGAATGGTATACTGTTAAAGGTATATCACATGTTAAGGTATGGGCATATAATTACTTGACTTCATAGGAAGAGTTCATTTATATAATGTTAATACATACACAAGAAGCTGTTATCTGTAAAAGTGAAGCTGAAAAACAACAGCAAAGGTAAAAGGAAAGATTGTCCCACTCACCTGGAGACTGAAGAATAGCTACTACTTCACTATGGCCCCTTTCCCGAGCTTTATCTAACGGAGTTTTCCCATCTTCATCTCTCAGATCTGGGTTTGCACCATGCCGTAACAGAGTCTAGAAAAGAAAAGCATTTAATGTGAATATAAGAATTAACACTTTATTTCTTCAATATCCAACTCTGCAATCCTCAAATTGCACCCACAGATTTCAGACTCACAATTACTTAAGCAGGCACCAATTCAAAACACTATTTTGCACGTATCACCTCAAAAATGGTCTATCTAGATCTTGAAAAAATTATAGATTAATTTCACTTGGTTATTTATTTATTTATTTAAGATTTTATGTATTTATTTTGACAGAGAGAGACACAGAGAGAGAGGGAACACAAGCAGGGGGGAGTGGGAGAGGGAAAAGCAGGCCTCCTGCCGAGCAGGGAGCCTGACATGGGGCTTGATCCCAAGACCCTGGTTTCCTGACCTGAGCCGAAGGCAGACACTTAACAACTGAGCCACCCAGGCGCCCCACACTTGGTTATTTATTAACAACTCAAATTAAGTAAGTTCACATGTGGAAACTACTTTTCCTTCAAACTCCTCCCAATTTCTTTAAGAGAGGTAATAGAGTATGTTTGTGACATGGTAATCATCTCCCTCATTTCCTATACACTGCCAATTACCAAGGTAAATCAATTCTCCTAGAATGAACTACAAAATTTATGTCTTAAATATTAATTCACATTGTTCACCAATTCTTAATGGACACTGGACTCTCTCCCCAACAGACTGTAAGGTCTTTTGAAAAGAGAACACGTCTCATGTTTTTCTTATCAGCCTCAGAGTTGCAGTTTTTCTAACTTTGTTATGATGTAAGAGATATATCTGACAAGTAAGTGAATACATACACACATCTGCAAAGTACACAGTACTGGCTAAAAAATCCAAATGCTGAATCATAATAATTCAGTATTTTATCAAATGTAGGATGCCACACATTATTAGATGTATCACTATCACTAAGAAAGAAAAAAAAAGCCAGTTAAATTTTGTAACATGCTTTCTTATTGCTTGGAATTTTTTTTTTTTAAACTTACTGAAAGAAATTCTTTTAAACTTCGATTTTTTTTCCACACATTACATGGACAAACGTAAGTAAGAAAATATAAATGAACTATAAGGTATTCCGGAACTTCACATTCTGAGCACAATTCTTCATAATTATTTTTTTATTCAAAATCAGCAATATTTATATTTCTACAAACAATGTTATTATCTGTGCCATAAAGACATTAATGACGCATTTCTGAGTGCTTCTCTATCAGGTACAATTTTTTATTCCTGTTGCATGAACAGGTAATGATAACTATGCTGCACTTTCTATCGGGTCAACAGCAATTATACAACATTTTCCTATCTAAGAGATGTTAAAATGTGTATGGAGGGGTAAGGGGGAAAGTGGAGGTGTATCTTAGAATCAATTAAAAACAGAAATATCTATGAAGATTAAATGGTAAGACATGTTAAATACCTAAAGACACTGGCTAGCACAGAGTTTCTGTGCTCAGTGAGTCGTACCTATTGTATCATTATTAGTAACAGCAGCTATCGCTCACTATACACTGACAATTCATTTGGCTTCTTCTCTCCCACCCAACCACTCATAACTGCAAAACAGTACAGATCAAAAGAAAATGGGTCAATAAAACTTTTTTTTATCATCCTTAGAAGTCACCTTTCTCTTTAAAACCTAACCAATTAAAATTGACAGAATTTGACCTTGAAGAGAACACCTTTCCCAAGTTAGAAAGCTAAGGTGTTACCCCAAATTTCTGTATAGTGTAAAGACAATAACAGAAGCTACCGTGTGAGCATCTACGATGTGTTGACTCTATACTATGTGTTTTTTATGTATTTTTTTCTAATTATAACAATAATCATGCTATGAATGTATACACATTTAATTGAAAAAACTGCAAGTCAAACTGAAGAAACTTGCCCAAGGCCACACAACCATCGTGCTAATAAGCTGAAGCCTGAATCCAAGTGTGCCTGACTTAGCAGCAGACTAACATTGCACTGTGCCAAATTACTTCACATAGATTCTAGAGACCTAGATCATCCACACATTTGGTTCAACCTTTATCATTTGACTTCTCTGGACCTCCTCAATTTCTAACTATAAAAAGAACTTTCCAATGTCCTTTGCTAAACTGAGAATCAAAGATATTATGATTCTTCAGCAAATAAATTATGTGCTTTAATGATAAATAAAAACAACACAAATATGTACAAAATTATTTGGTGCTAAGAGTAAGAAATTGGAATTAAAGTGTTTAGCAACAGGTGACTGGTTGAATAAATGTGCAGTATATCCACACAGGGCAAGAATACTGATGTAAAAAAGTTACACAAATACTAATAGGAAGAGGTCTTCAAGGGCGCCTGGGTGGCTCAGTTGGTTAAGCGACTGCCTTCGGCTCAGGTCATGGTCCCGGAGTCCCGGGATCGAGTCCCACATCAGGCTCCCTGCTCAGCAAAGGAGCCTGCTTCTCCCTCTGACCCTCCCCCCTCTCATGTACTCTCTCTCTCATTCTCTCTCAAATAAATAAATAAATCTTTAAAAAAAAAAAAAAGGAAGAGGTCTTCAATATATACTATTAAAGGAAAAAAGTAAAGTATAAATCAGTGTATGCAACATGTTACATTTTGTATTAGAAAATGAGGGAATAAGCATATATATTTCTTTTTGCTTGCATCTATGTTAAAAAACACTAAAAAGATAAACAAAACACGCTTACCTATAGTGAACAATGGGGAATGGAGTGAGTGGAGATGGCACGGAAGCATGAGTTATCAGAATAAAAGCTTTTATATCATTTTAATTTTGGAACCATGTAAATGTTAAATATTAAATTAATAATTTAAAAACCTGGATTTTACCTTTGCTACTTGAGGTCTTCCAAAACATGCAGCATAATGTAATGATGATGACCTCTGACCCCTATTAACATCAGCACCTCTTTCACAAAGAAATTCTACCTGTAAAATTATGAAGAATCATAAAGTTGCCTTATGAATAGTTCTATCTTTGATTTAAAACACTAGTTTTTATTTATTAGCTTACCATTTCCTGAGTTCCAAAAGCAGAGGCCCAGTTTAATAGAGTCTGACCCACATCATCCATAAAATTTACTTCAAAGGCTGGAAGTTTGAAGGAGAAAAATAAATTTTTAAAACTCCAACAAAATAATACTGAACTTTTCTACAGTGGAAATCATTAAAAGATTGTTACTAATAACCATTACATACAGAGTCAATTTTAAACATTTAGGTCAACTCTACAGTAGTAAATAATCCACCAACAAATTCTGCTAAGGTATTCTAAAATTTTTAAACCACCGAGGATTCACAAGGCATTAAGCCTTAAAAATAAACATAACAAAGGAAAAAAAACCAAAAAACTAAATATATAACACAATTTAAAAGGGTACTAGTATTCTTAAATGAATAATTTCATTTACTAATTTAGTGGCATTTACTCAGGTCTTACCATGCACCAGGCTGATAATTAGAGAGGAGAGGATACAGAAGAGGTTGGCCATTCTATTGTCACAAATGCTAAAAATACTGTCTAAAATCTAGAAACTAGAAATTGCCCATATAATTCCTATCTCAGCTTTTTTTATATTTTAAAAAATATTTTCCGACCTCCTGTGTCAATTGCATCTATAAGCGCATCGGTATCTTTACTTCGAATACAGTCTATAAGCTGCCGATGTGAGCGCTCCCCAGAGCTATCCAATCTCCTAAGTCCTGGGATTCTGCCTGTAGATCCAGCACTAGACTTTGGCAAAGCTTTCCGTCCTTCAAATAATAGCACCAAGAGAAGGTCGACCAAACGCATGGTATCAAGCACACATCTTTCATCACCCTGCAATGCACTTTCAATTGAATCTGGAAGTTCCGACCTCAGGAGATCCTAGAAAGGGAATGGGAGAAACGTTTAATATATGTGCATTACACAAAAATACTTTTACCAAAGATTAAAAATCAAAGATTCAAAAACACTCTTACGTGTGTGACTACTGGAGAGCCTCTGCAAAGTGTTGAGAGCAGGCTTACAATTGTTGACACCTGGTTACTCAATTTGGAATCTGCAGCTGTGGAGGGTGCTCCTGTAGTGCTGCGGCCTGGTTTACAAGCGGATGATGGTCCTGAAACTGTACCACCAGCAGCAGCCATGCGAGATAACAGCTCCTCGGTTAATCCATGCTTGGCTAACGGAGCTGGGTCAACACCACGACGGGTAAATCGGTCAGCTAGTGATGCAAAACACCGCAGAGCTCCATCGGAAACCTAGTGATATCAAGAAAAAGCATATGGATGATAAAATTCACCTAGGGGTGAATTTTAATAACTAGGGTGGTAATAAATTAGCTGGTACTGCTAATTTCATTCCTGAGATTATAAGGCAGCTGTAGCAAAGATATAAAGCATGTCATCTGTCTAGATTTTAATCCTGGCTCCACATTCTGCTAAAGTATGAACCAAAGATATTGCTTAACTGCTCAAAGCCTCAGTTCCCTTAGCTGTAAAATGGGGATAATAGTACCTATAATTCACTGTCCAAGCTTAAATAAGATGATGTATGTAAAGAAACGAGATGGACAGTAAAAGCTCAGTAAGTGTTAACTATTATAATGAACTCTGCCAAAATAATCTATGAATATCAACCAAAAATAATTAACAGAATAGTAAAACGCATTTAAAAGTCAAGTTTTATTTTCTAAAGTATGCTAATTAAAAAAACTTTACACATAAGATATTTTAAATACTGTTATTTTACTTCAATGAGAACTATCCTTCTAAGTCAACAACACTGTGCTGAATCAACAAACCACACTAAGTATAATGCAGCTTTAAAAATTATGTATTTCTGGGGTGCCTGGGTGGCTCAGTGGTTAAGCATCTGCCTTCGGCTCAGGTCATGGTCCCAGGGTCCTGGGATTGAGCCCCGCATCAGGCTCCCTGCTCCACGGGAAGGCTGCTTCTCCCTCTCCCACTCCCCCTTCTTGTGTTCCCTCTCTCATTCTCTCTCTGTCAAATAAATAAAAACTAAAAAAAAAATCCTAAAAAAAAAAATGTATTTCTGAAACATTTAAATTTTAAAAATAAACATATCACTTTTATAATTTAAAATGTTTCACTGCCAAAATAAAAAAGATGACCATACAGAAATATGAAATGAGAAAAAGAGAAAATGGACTTACCTCTCGTTCATCAACTGAAAAGTTCAAATAACAGTGTATCAAAGTTATAAATAAGGACACTATAAAGTCACTTTTTGGATACAAAGTATATAGCAGTGATTTATTTACCTGATGATCTTCATGTTTTAATAAACTAGAAAGAGATTCCACACAAATTTCTAAAGAAGAATCTTGAGGTTCCATTTTGCCACAGAGTCTTGATACCACAGCCATGGCAGAGTGCAAGGTATCTTTATGAACCAAGTGTCCACTGTCACGAATGAAGGTAAGCACACAATTCAAACCACCAGCCTCAAAGACTGCTCCTGACTCACGAGTACATATCAGTTCTAACACCTAAACAGTAAATCAAAATTAACAAAAGAATACAGTAAGGCCAATTTTAATTTTCTAGCATCACAGAAAACACAATGTGCCCTCCAAATTTATTAGTAGCCACATTTTAAAAAGCACAACAAATTAATTTGAATATTTAATTTAGCCCAATATATGTAAGGCATCATCATTTCAACATTACCAAAGTTAAAAACTGATGTATTTTACATTCTTTAATGTATTTTTTTAAAGTTTTTTTTTTAAATAATTTTTTTTTTAGGGACACCTGGGTAGCTCAGCCAGTTAAGCAGCTGCCCTTGGCTCAGGTCATGATCCTAAGGTCCTGGGATTGAGCCCCGCATCGGGCTCCTTGCTCAGCAGGGAGTGTGCTTCACCATTTGCCTGCCACTCCCCGTTTGTGCTCACATTCTCTCTCTTTCTGATTAAAAAAAATATATAGGGTTGCCTGGGTGGCTCAGTCGGTTAAGCATCTGCTTTCAGGTCAGGTCATGATCCCAGGGTCTTGGGACTGAGTTCCACATCAGGTTCCTTGCTCAGTGGGGAGTCTGCTTCTCCTCTCCCTCTACTGTTTCCCCCACTTGTCTCTCTAGCCCTCTCTGTGTCAAATAAATAAATAAAATCTTTAAAAATATATATATATTTATTTTAGAGAGAGAGGGAGAGCATAAGCAGGAAGAGGGGCAGAGGGAGAAGAGAGAGAGAATTCCAAGCAGACTCCCCACTGAGTGTGGAGCCCCACATGGGGATTGATCCCATGACCATGGGCTCACAACCTGAACCAATATCAAGAGTCAGATGCTCAACCAACAGAGCTACTGAGGTGCCCCATATTCTTTAATATACTAAGTCTTCAAAATCCCAAGTGTATTTTATCCTTATAGCACATCTTAATTTGGGGTAGCCACATTTGAAATGTCCTACATGGCTATTGTATCAAACAGTGTAGGTTCAGATGGTGAAGCCTGCATGGCAAGTTAAGCAACTAAAATAACTTAGCAGAAGTTTACAAAGTTCCTACACATTAAATCAATAAATAAATGCTTGCTATTACATTACTCATCATCCTCACAATCTGTGAATGTCAAAGCATGAAAAATTAACTTTCAGGGGTGCCTGGGTCCTGAGATTGAGTCCCACATCAGGCCCCCTGCTCTGCCAGGAGCCTGCCTCTCCCTCCCCTCTTCCTGCCCTCCCCCTGCTTGTGGGTACGTGTGCTTTCTCTCTCTGTCAAATAAATAAATTTTTCTTAAAAATTAACTTTTATTTTCCAAATTATGTTGATGTTTAAGGAGTTCGGGTAGAACTAAAGAGTTAATGGGGTCCACAGATCTTACAGGCATACCAGAAAATTTAGACTCTATTCTTTAAGCTAGAAAAATGTGGGTTTCTTTGAGAAAAATGTTTTAAGCAGAAAAACAGTATAATCAGATTTCCAGTTAATAAATGGGAATGGGCCATAGGGAGAGTATAATGGTAAATGCAAAAATAAATTTCAAGCATTAATATTTAAGAGAGAATGAAAGCTTAACTAAGGCAATAATAACAGAGACAAACAAAAGGAAATAAACTAGAAAATCACTTCATCATGTGTGGGGTGGAAAAAAGGAAGGAAAAGATAAAGCACGGGTTTCTGCCTACAGTGAGTAAATTTGATGCCAATTATCAAAATAACTGTATCTGTAGTAAAAGATCATAAATTCAGACAGCTATTGGAGCTGTCCAACAGGCCTTTTATATGGAGTCTAGAACTAAAGAGAAAGCTCAGGTCTACAGATAAAGACATGAGGGCCATATACAAATGAATGGTATTGATGGTGATAGATGAGATTATCTAGGCAAAGTCATAATTTTAAGAAGATAAAAAAAGAACCTTAGAAACTTAAGAATAAATTAACAATAATCTGCAAAGGAAAGAGAAAAAGGGAGAGCAGGGTGTAAAAGACAGGAAAGAGTTTGAAATAGTATGAGTCAATGAATAAAAGAATGGAGTAAAATTACAGTCCCAGAAGAAACATTAAGTATTATGATCAAGAGAGTAAGACAGAAGCGCACCTGGGTGACTCAGTCATTTGGGTGTCCAACTCTTGTTTTCAGCTCAGGTCATGAGCTCAGGGATGTGAGATCAAGCCCTGAGTCAGGCTCCACACTCAAGTGCGGAGTCTGCTTGAGATTCTTTCTCCTTCTGCCCCTCCCCCTGCTCACACACTCACGCTCTCTAAAATTAATTAATTAAATTTTTAAAAGAGAGAGAATAAGAGAAAAACAGCTCTAAACAGGAAAATAGATACCTCTTTGTCTGAGTCTAAAGACAGAAATAAATCTACAGACACAGAGGCAGAAAACCAAGCCATTAACACCTGTAACACCAGCTCTCAAAGTGTGGGGAAGACATTTTCAAAGATCCTTGAAGTTAAAGCTTTTTTCAGTAGTACCAATACCATGACAGTAATTATCTTTTTCATTCTCATTCTCTCAGGAGTGTAGGGTGGAATTTTTGAAAAGCTATATGTGATATAGCAACAGACTGAATGCAGAAGTAGATACGAGGATCTGTCTGACTTCTTCTATTAAGCCAGACATTATTAAAGAGACATACAAAAATGCTTAACAATGCTACTGTTCTCATTAATTTTCCATTTGTTCAGGAAATAATTTTTTCATTAAAAATGTATGTTAACACATAATGAGTCTGTTATTTTCAGATAAATATATGTTCTAAATTTCTGTTTTAATATCTAATATAGTAAAGATAAATAGAGATAACCTACATAAACAAAGGCTCTTTTAGGGCCCCTCAATAGTAAGACTTATAAAGGGATCCTGAGACAGAAAGTTTGAAAACTGCTGGCCTATAGCAGCAAGAATCTTAACAAGAATGAAACAGGAATCATAAACAAAAAATCATGGATAGTCTAAATGTTTTCATCAAGTAGTTTTAATAAATTACTGACCCAGCACTGGTGCTTTCAAAGTCACATAAAGTTTATAATTAGTCCCACCAGGAATAAAACAAAACAGCTACTATAAAGGAAGTACAAAAAAATAGTTAAATCCATGGGCCCTCGAACCAGACTTCCTAATTTCAAACTCCTAATTTTTCAATCCTGGCTCTGCCATGAACTACTTGTATCACCACCAACCAAGTTACTTAACCTCAGGATGCTTGAATTTTTTTCAAATAAAAAATAGAAATGCTGGTATTAGCAGCACCTACCTCATATAAAGTTGTCATGAAAACTGAGTAAAAACATGTAAAGTGTTCAGCATAATGCCTGACTCTAATAATCAGTATTAGTTATTACTATTTTCATACAAAATCATTTTGGCTAAGAACAGGGATTACCTATCTCAAAACCTACCAGAAACCCAAGACCCAGCACAGAAGAGCATTATCAGTGACCTACAATTTTCCTTCGAAGATAAGACTTCTTTTCCCAAGCTATAAGGGATCCTCTTTGGTACCACAAGGACTGTGACTTCCACTGTTGTCAATCACTCTCAATAAAGTAAAAATAATGAAAGAATTTTCTTTTTTTAGCAAAATATGTTTTATTCTCTAGTGATCTTCAAATGGGCCAGTAAACACTAATTAAGACTTACCTTTACACATTGTTCAGCTAAGTCTCGGCTAGTCCTGTTATTAAGCTCGACCACAACTAAACGATTACAAAGTGCTTTTATAGCTCCATCAACCCCAACAATCCTTCGGGTGCATTCTGCAGATACATCCAGATAGTATGTGATGGCACGGGCTGTCACCTCTAACACATTGTCTGGAGCACTTTCATCAAGAAAAATTTTGCAGAGGGCCGGTAAGAAAGTGCGAGGAGGACATCTGTAGTGAAAGAAATCATATTATACCTAGGATTACTAAATTTTTCACATCAAAAATTAACAAAATAACAAGTAAAAACTGTAACATAATACATCACATTCAATACTGTCTCTGCATCTGTATTAGGTAGTATTTCTCACACTGCTTTTGTTTCCAGAACAATACTCATATGCTAATTTCATCACTGCTGAAAATATCAACTTATCAACAGTTAAAGGTAGCAGCATTAACTTGAAACCATGTTTAAAAAAAAACATTCCTGGGACACCTGGGTAGCTCAGTCATTAAGCGTCTGCCTTCAGCTCAGGTCATGATCCCAGGGTACTGGGATCAAGCCCCGCATCAAGCTCCCTGCTCCACAGGAAGCCTGCTTCTCCCTCTCCCACTCCCCCTGCTTGTGTTTCTGCTCTCTCTGTCAAATAAATAAATAAAATCTTTAAAAAAAAAAAATTCCAATTCAATACTCAGCTCAAACATCAACTGCTCTGTAAAACCTTCCCTAACCTCCCCAAATCACTAAGTGGTACTTTCATGTTCCTAAAACCTCATACAAACAGTGCCCACACTATTTAATCTACCACTTTATTTCCTTATTTACATTAAAATGTCCTGAACGCCAGAGACATTGTTCAATTAATGTTTTATTAGAACAAGTGCTGATCTGGGGTTTAATAGATAAGGATAAAACATACAACAACTTTGTAACCTTTGTGGTCCTGTTTCCTCATTTGTAAAGCAAAGATAATATCTAAAAAGTACCAACTTTATATGGATGATATGAAAATTAAATAAAATCATATATATTAAACACTTAGCTCAGTATACTGGCACCATATTGAACTAATTAACTTTAGCTCTCCTTACCTCCTATGAATAGTCTAATGCCTGCTATATAATCAAAAGTAGAATTTGTGAGGTACCAATAATACCCTTTATATTTATCAACACTTAAAGTATAAAAGACTATGATTTACATTTAATAGAAATCTCAATTATATGACATAAAATACATTATTCTAACTTCTCTGCACAAACTAAGCTTTAAATGGGCTACAGATAACACAAAAGGTAATACTCTAAACGTTTTGGTGGAATTCTTTTTCCTCCAAATTTTAGTGTATGTATCTTAGTAGCTTTTTAAAAATATCTGTGTGTTGGGACACCTGGGTGGCTCAGTCGGTTAAGCGTCTGCCTTCTCTCTCTCCCTCTAACCCTCCCCCAACACTCACATACTCTCTTACACACAAATAAATAAGTAGATCTGTAAAAAAAAAAAAAGGGGGGGGGGATGCGCCTGGGTGGCTCAGTCGATAAGCACCTGCCTTTGGCTCAGGTCGTGATCCCAGGGTCCTGGGATCGAGCCCCATGGGGAAGCCTGCTTTTTCCTCTCCCACTCCCCCTGCTTGTGTTCCCTCTCTCGCTGTGTCTCTGTCAAATAAATAAAATCTTTAAAAAAATTAAAAAATAAAAAAACAGCCACCATTTTAATATAAACAGGTAATACCTTAAAACTGTCTCTTCAGGGCTCCTGGGTGGCTCAGTCGTTAAGTGTCTGCCTTAGGCTCAGGTCATGATCCCAGGGTCCTGGGATTGAGCCCCGCATCAGGCTCCCTGCTCGGCGGGAAGCCTGCTTCTCCCTCTCCCACTCCCCCTGCTTGTGTTCACTCTCTTGCTATATGTCTCTGTCAAATAAATGAATAAAATCTTTAAAAAAAATTTAAAAAAATAAAGCTGTCTCTTCAGTTGTCGATTAGGGATATTTTCCCCTTTCTTATCTTTTTTTTTTAAAGATTTTATTTATTTGTTTATTTAACTAACGAGAGAGAGAGAGAGAGAGAGAGAGAGAGAGAGAGAACATGCAGGGGAAGCGGCAGGCAGAGGGAGAGGAAAAAGCAGTCTCCCTGCTGAGCGTGGAGCCTGACCCAGGGCTCCAACCCAGGACCCTGGGATCATGACCTGAGCCAAAGACAAACACTTAACTGATTGAGCCCCCAGGTGCCCTAAGAATTAATAAACTTTTATTTTCTTTTTTAAAGATTTTACTTATTTATTTGACAGAGATACAGCGAGAGAGGGAACACAAGCAGGGGGAGTGGGAGAGGGAGAAGCAGGCTTCCCACTGAGCAGGGAGCCTGATGCGGAGCTGGATCCCAGGACCCTGGGATCATGACCTGAGCCGAAGGCAGGCGCTTAACGACTGAGCCACCCAGGCGCCCTGAATTAATAAAACTTTTAAAATTAAACACAGAATTCCTCAAATCCCCACCAAGAAAATACAGAAGAACCTAAAGCTGTATGCATATACACACAGACAAGCACTTCAGGCTGTACAGAGTCTCTAATTAGAATCACATAAAATTTACTCCAAAATAAATTCAATCATTCATATTTTATTTCTGTATTTCTAATACAGACCTTATTTCTATATGAACACACAATGGAGGCAGATACAAAACCATGCTGGGCATATATTAGCATCATTTTAAAATCTCCATTCCATTTTCCCTTAAAACATAAAAATCAAAATTCACTAACTTACTCATTCATTCCTCCAAGGATTGAAAACTTACAACATTATCTTCAATTAAATTTTCCTACAATGAACTCTAAAGTTCAAAAGAATAAAAAATCACAAGGTCCTCTATCAAAAACAATACCATTTTGAAGATGGTTATAAGAAGATAATTATAAACAAACACACTGGGTTAGACTTCAAAAAATAATTAAATATTATCTGAAACAGATTAAGAAAACTTTGATTTCCTCTTATATGAACTGTGAAGTCAAGAGTTCAGAAAAGTTATCAGGCAAAAATGTATATGCAAAGATGGTCACAGTGACATAAACCATATATCTAATAACAAGGGCATGATTAAGTGTATGACACATCCATATGATGGATTATACAGGTTTTATTGAGATACTTACTAAAAACATATTGTGAGGGCACCTGGGTGGCTCAGTTGGTTAAGCGACTGCCTTCGGCTCAGGTCATGATCCTGGAGTCCCTGGATAGAGTCCTGTATCGGGCTCCCTGCTCAGCAGGGAGTCTGCTTCTCCCTCTGGCCCTCCCCCCCTCATGTGCTTTCTCTCTCTCATTCTCTCTCTCTCTCAAATAAATTCTTTAAAAAAAATAAATAAAGGGGCGCCTGGGTGGCTCAGTCGGTTAAGCGTCTGCCTTCAGGTCAGGTCATGATCCCAGGGCCCTGGGATCGAGCCCCACATCGGGCTCCCTGCTCTGCAGGAAGTCTGCTTCTCCCTCTCCCGCTCCCCCTGCTTGTGTTCCCTCTGTCGCTGTTTCTCTCTCTCTGTCAAATAAATAAATAAAATCTTTAAAAAATAAATAAAATAAATAAATAAAAATAAATAAGAACATATTGTGATACAAATATCATTTAATAAAAATATTAGGTAAAAAAAACATCCATTATGGTGTTCATCGTGTTAAAATATACAGAGAAAAAACTAGAGGAAAAAGTTAAAATGACTTATTACTAGATAATGCAATTACAGATAATTTCTCTAAAAACTTCTCTAAACTTTTCTGACTTTTCCAAATTTCTCATTCACTAAGCTTCTCATTCTCTAAGCTTTTCTGATTTTTCCAAATTTCTGAAACAAGTGTATTTTGCAATTCCCAGAAAATAAATTTAAAGTTTGCGGCAAGTCAACTACAGTAAGTTTATTATAGTCTATTTCTCCCAATGATTACAACCAAAAACCTTGGACAAAACAAAAAAGCAACTATCTGAGGACTCTGAAAAGTACACAGCAGATGGACTGGGGAAGGAAGTCAAAACTTAAATAAGGACCCATGATGGAAATGAGTTTCAGGGGCTTTTTTCCTTTCCTCTTTTCTTTTCTGGTTTGACCCCTTGATAGGTCAAAGTCTCCAAACTATGTAGCAGGAACACAGAACATAAACTCAGAGAAAACCAAGAAACCAAGGGTCTCTGTGAGCCAAAGAGTGTGGGTTGAAATTCCTGGGACTTCTTATTCCCTGCCTGGCCCCCAAGGCTAGCCTCAGAGTTAAGCCTCACACTAAACCTTGAGTGACACATGCACAGTGCAGTAAAGATGGCATGAGCATCTAAGGCGCTGGAAAGAACTGGGAACTAAGAAAAGGAGCCCCTATGGTCAAAAGAGCATGAGAAGAATCATGTTATCTTCTCTTTTTCTCTCACTACTTGCACCTTGGGGGCAGTCTAGTCTAGTCTAGTCCCAGCACAAGGAGGAAGAAGAGTCGAGGGGGAGGTGGGTGGGAAGAAGTGTAACTGTAACATCACAAAAGCCCATTTTCTAGCTAGAACACTAGTAAAAAAGGGCTCCAGGTAGCCAAAAGATAGGGGAAATCTCAAAAAAGAAAGAGCAAAAAAAGGATCCCCAACACAAGTCCTCAGCTCGCCTCAAAACTGCTCTGTGAAGGACAGAGCTGAAAAACAGCAGCAAAGACTTTGACAACTGAACTATGATATAATCCACCACCCAAGTCCCAGATTATACTCTGAATGACACATGTACAGAGTAGACCCAAACACCGTAACAAAAGCTACAAAATCACTAACATTGGAACCACCATCCACAGAGGGCAAGATAGAACTTGCAATCTAAATCTAACCAGAATGACTGCATGCCAACACAAAATCAACATTATCTCCAGAGGATTATTATAAAACCCAGAGTCTCACAATATCCCAAATATCTAAGATAAAATCCAAAATAACTTGAAACAGGGGTGCCTTGCTGACTCAAGTCAGTACAGCATGTGACTCTCGATCTCAGGGTCATGAGTTCAAGCCCCACGTAGCGCATGGAGCCGTAAAAAAAACTTCAAACACAAAGAATCAGGGCGCCTGGGTGGCTCAGTAGTTAAGCGCCTGCCTTCGGCTAAGGTCATGATCCCAGGGTCCTGGGGATCGAGCTCCGCGTTGGGCTCCCAGCTCGGCGGGAGGCCTGCTTCTCCCTCTCCCACTTCCCCTGCTTGTGCTCCCTCTCTTGCTGTGTCTCTCTGTCAAATAAATAAATAAAATGTTAAAAAAAAAAAAGAAAGAAAGAAACACAAAGAATCAGTACAATCTGATCTATCCAACTCAAGAAAAAGACAGTTGGGTGCCTGGGTGGCTCAGTCGGTTGAGCATCTATCTGACTCTTGATCTCAGCTCAGGTCCTGATCTGAGTTCATGAGTTCAAGCCTCACATTGGGCTCCACAATACACATGAAGCCTCCTTGGGAAAAAAAAAAAGGGCAGTCAACAGATACAAGCCTGAGACTATCTAGATACTAAAATATGAGGGGGGGAAAAAGAAACCAAAGCAAAGCAAAGCAAAAAAAAGAAAAAAAATTATCAGAGAGGATTCTCAATTAGTTATTCTAACTATACCCTATGAGGTAAATGTGAACATTCTTGAAATGATTGGAAACAGAAGTTTTCAAGAGAGAAATAGAAAGCATAAAAAAGAAACACATGAAAGTTTTAGAAATAAAAAGCACAGAGGTGCGTGGGTGGCTCAGATGGTTAAGCATCTGCCTACAACTCATGTCATGATCCCAGGGTCCCGGGATCAAGCCCCACATCAGGCTCCCTGTTCAGTGGGGAGTCTGCTTCTCCCTCTCCGTCTGCATTTCCCCCTGCTTGTGCTCTCTCTGTCTCAAATGAATAAATAAAATCTTAAGAAAGAAAGAAAGAAAAGAAAAGAAAAGAAAAGAAAGAAAGAAAGAAAGAAAGAAAGAAAGAAAGAAAGAAAGAAAGAAAGAAAGAAAGAAAAAAAAAGAAAAGGTACAATATGTGAGTGGGGAGAAAACCTCACTAAATGGGCTCAAAAGCCATAAAAGATAGTCAGTGAGCTTGAAGACAGGTAATAAAAATTATCCAATCTGAAGAACAGAGTGAAAAGACTGGGAAAAAAAAGTAAACAGTGTTAGGTATCTGAGGGAACACATCAAAAAGTGTAACATTTGTGCCACTGGAGTCCCAGAAGGAAAGGAGAAAAGAAAATGGCTGCAGAAAATAGATTTGACAGGGCGCCTGGGTGGCTCAGTTGGTTAAGCGACTGCCTTCGGCTCAGGTCATGATCCTGGAGTCCCGGGATCGAGTCCCATGTCGGGCTCCCTGCTCTGCGGGGAGTCTGCTTCTCCCTCTGACCCTCTTCCCTCTCGTGCTATCTCTCTCATTCTCTCTCTCAAATAAATAAATAAAATCTTTAAAAAAAAAAAAAAAAGAAAATAGATTTGACAAAAAAAATGCTCCAAATGTGGTGAAAGGCATACAGATTCAAGAGCTCAGCAAACTTAATTAAGACAAATTCAAAGACAACCAGGCACAAGCAAATCACAATCAAACAGCAAAAATCCCTGCAAAGGTAAATTTTTTAAAAAATCTTAAAAGCAGCATGAGGAAAAGCAACACAAAGAAACAAAGGTCAGAATAAATGCAGATTTCTCATCAGAGACCATAAAGTCCAGAAAACCATGGAACAGTATCCTTAAACTGCTGAAAAGAATTGTCACCCCAGAATTTTATATCCAGCAAAAATATCTTCACAGCACAAATACAAAATAAAGACATTCTCAAATGAAGGAAAACTAAGAGAATTAATCACCAGCTGACTTCCCTAAAAGAAATGTTAAAGAGGGGAGCCTAGGTGGCTCAGTCGGTTAAACGTCCAACTGTTGATCTCAGCTCAGGTCTTGATCTCATAGTCCTGAGTTGAAGCCCCATATTGGGCTCCACACGGGTGTGGATCCTACTTAAAAAAAAAAAAAAAAAAAAAAGTGGCTCCTGGGTGGCTCAGTCATTAGGCATCTGCCTTCAGCTCAGGTCATGAACCCGGGGTCCTAGGATTGAGGCCCACATCGGGCTCCGTGCTCCGAGGGATGCCTGATTCTCCCTCTCCCACTCCCCCTGCTTGTGTTCTCTCTCTTGCTGTGTCTGTCTCTGTCAAATAAATAAATAAAATCTTGAAAGAAAGAAAGAGAGTGAGAGCAAGAGAGAGAGAGAGAGAGAAAGAAAGAAAGAGAAAAGAAAGAAAAAAAGAAAAGAAAAGAAAAGAAAAAGAAAAAGAAAAAGAAAAAGAAAAAGAAAAAGAAAAGAAAAGAAGGAAGGAAGGAAGGAAGGAAGGAAGGAAGGGGCGCCTGGGTGGCTCAGTCAGTTAAGCGTCTGCCTTCAGCTCAGGTCATGATCCCAGAATCCTGGGATCCAGCCCATCAGGCTCCCTGCTCAGAGGAGAGTCTGCCCCATGTTCTCTCTCTCTCTGCTCTCTCTTTCAAATAAATAAATAAAATCTTAGAAAAAGAAAAAAGAAAAAGAAATGCTAGAGAAAGTTCTTCAAAGTTAAAGAAAATGATACCAGAGACATACATGGAACTTCAGGCATGAAGGGAGAGCAAAAGAAATAATAAATATGTAAGTAAATATAATAGATTATTTTTCTCCTCTTAAACTGACTTTTTGAAAGTGAAAATTTTAAGATTGCATGTTGATATTTTCAATGTATGTAGATTTAAAACAACAAAAGATAAAGGGATCTACCTAGTTGTAAGGCTTCTTCATTTTAAATGGTAAAACACTACCTCTTGTTAAGTAATTAATCTTAATTAATTCCCAGAACAACCATTAAAAAAATATAGAGAGAGCCAAAAACCAACAGGCAAGTTAAAATAGAATGCCACAAAATATTCAAGTAATTCAAAAGGCCGGAAAGAACAGAAAAAGAGAGAACAAAAAGTAAAATGTTAGACATATATCCAAACACACCGAAAATTACATTAAATGTAAATGGTCTAAACTCACCAATTAAAAAGTCAGGTTGGACTAAAAAAAGACAAACCAGGCTGGATTAAAAAA
This sequence comes from Callorhinus ursinus, assembly GCF_003265705.2. Classification (NCBI taxonomy): domain Eukaryota; kingdom Metazoa; phylum Chordata; class Mammalia; order Carnivora; family Otariidae; genus Callorhinus; species Callorhinus ursinus. The sequence goes on from NW_027397070.1 coordinate 8,931,992, forward strand.
ACACAAGCCAACCATGTACTGGCTGCAAGAAACCCACATTATATATAATAACATAGATTAGCTAAAACTGAAAGGATGGAAAAAGACAGATCAAACAAACACTATCAAAAGAAGGCTTGAAGGGCGCCTGGCTGGCTCAGTCAGTGAAACATAGGACTCTTGATCTTGGGGTTGTGAGTTCAAGCCACATGTTGGGTACAGAGATTACTCAAAAATAAAATCTTTAAAAAAGTGGTGCCTCGGTGGCTCAGTCATTAGGTGCCTGCCTTTGGCTCGAGTCATGATCCTGGGGTCCTGGGATCAAACATCACATCAGGCTCCCTGCTCAGCCGGAAGCCTGCTTCTCCCTCTCCCACTCCCCGCTTGTGTTCCCTCTCACTGTGTCTCTCTCTGTCAAATAAATAAATAAAATCTTTAAAAAAAAAAAAAGAAAGAAAGAAAGAAAGAAAAAGAAATAAGGTGTCTCAGTATGTAAGTCTATTTCTGAACTCTCTGGTCCATTTCATCGATCCATTTTGCTTTATATTAATACCACACTGTTTTGACTACTGTAGCTATGTAACAGGAATTTAAATACAGTATTATGAGTCCTCTAACTTAAGTTGTTTTGGCTAGTGTAGGTCCTTTGTATTCCCATATAAAGTTTGAATTCAGTTTGCCAATTTTTCCATCTTGTCAGATTTTTCTCTAACAACTGCAGAAGAAATGAAAATACATATTTACACAGAAATCTAGATACTAATGTTTAATAGTAACTTTGGTCATAATCACCAAAAATAGAAAATCAAATGTCTTTGAAAAGGTAAATGGATAAACCATCTATGGGGTACATCCATAAAATGGTACTGCACAGCAATTAAAAGGAAGGAACTATTATACACACAGTAACATAGACGACTCTCAAAGCAATATACTATATTTATGAAGCTGGACTCAAAACACTACACAATGTATATGGGATTCTACTTATATAGCATTCTGGTAAAGTCAAAACTATAGCATCAGAGAACAGACCACTCACTGGTTGTCAAGCACTGGGGTTGGGGAAGGATTTAACTTCAAAGGGACAGTTCTAGGAACTGGGACTTGGGATGATGGAACAGTGCTGAATTTCAATTGTGGTGGTGGTTACACGACTCTGCATTTGTCAAAACTCGGAACTTTACTGTGTATTCTTAAATAAATTTAAGAAAAAATTGAGTATCATGCATATCATAATCACAGCCCTCCCTGAATAGTGCTAAAAGTATACATCCACAGCATAAAATTTTATTTATAATTAAAGAGCTTTTCAAACTTTTAAATTTGCTAAAGATTAATCTCTCACATTATGGGTAGAATTATTTTTATATAATCAAACCTAGTACTGTACTATAATACCAATTTATAGACCTAAAAGTAGCCTAATTAGGAAACATTAAGATTACTGCATCTATATGGAACTGTCAGACCAGTCAACCACACAAATGAGATTAAGAAGAAACTTCAGATGAATCCAAATTTAAGCAAGGGTTTCCAAAATGCTACCTGCAATGACATCAGAATCTTTCCCTGATGAAAGCAGAGATAAGTAACTTAAAACAAGAATAGGGGCATCTGGCTGGCTCAGTTGGTTAAGCATCTGCCTTTGGCCCAGGTCATGAACCCAGAGTCCTGGGATCGAGCCCCGAATTGGGCTCCCTGCTCAGCAGGGAACCTGCTTCTCCCTCTCCCTCTACCCCTGCTCGTGCTCTCTCTCTCAAATAAATAAAATCTTAAAAAAACAAGAACAAAAAAGTTTCATGAGGTTCCAAAGAGAAATAATTTTCTTGGGAACTATAATAGTTTTTATACTATAACTACCATACCCTTTTTCTAGACTATATCACTTGGACTTGGGCCAAGATTTTTGAAGATTTACAATACAAAATTTAACTTTTTTAATAAATAAAGGAAGTTATCTGTAGTGGCAATATTTCCTTAATATGGTCCATAAATTGGGCATTTCCTTTATTAAAGAACTAAAACAAAATTTTAACTGTAAAAGTTAAATAAATTAATAAATTTGGTTTCATAAAGATAATAAATAACCTCTTTTGATCCACTTCATCTTTTATTTTTGTCCCTGCTCCCAGCCTTGAGTCTCGTTTGTATTGCTTAACCAAATATAACTCCTGGTGTAGCAGTTGAAAATTATGGCCTTCCCTCTCAAAGAAAAAGGAGTAAAATTCCAATATGTAGACTTGCCTTTCTCCAATTAAAACACAAACACAAATCTGACTGCAATTCATTCAACAAATTATCTATTGAATAGAGAGAACTTTTTATGCCAAGTACTGTGCTAGGTATTGGAGGGTAGGATACAAACATGAGTAAGACAGTGCTGGGCTCTAAGGAACTCAAAGGCCTAATGACACAGTCAACAAGCATGCAAAGTATACATTATTTATAGCTACAAAGAAGAAGACTGTTGTTTTTTTTTAAATATTTTAGGGTGACAGGCACTTTGGTAAACTTAACAAAAGCTCACTGAAGATCATCATCTATGAGCCCCCCTTACAGAGAATGGTTCTCATCTTCTACTACCTCTTTCTGCTGTCCACTGAAAAGAAGTACATAAACAGCTGACTTCTGTAAACAGAAATTACTTACTTAACTTTTTAGGATTATATGTATCTGAAATAATTAACTTTCTCTATCCAAGGAAGGATCAGCTGTAGGGCTGATCAAAAAAAGTAATTTCACTTCCCTATCACCTATCATGGGGTAGAAGAAAACAGAAGTTAATATGGAGAAAGCAGGTACATAAATGCAGGGACGTAGGGAAAATATTATATAGATTCTGTCACTGTTTGTACTACAGAGAAGGATACAATACTCCTCCTCTTAACATGCTCCCCAACCAATTTCATGACTCCAGAAATACTTTCTTTAGGCATTTTAGGCATAAATGAAAAGCAAGCACAACATAAATAACTTCTTCAGTTTGTTCAGTATCTGGTTATTAGCTATTAGCTATTATATGCCAGGCACTATGCTTAGCAACAGAAAAACAAAAGTAGGGGTGCCTGGGTGGCTCAGTCGGTTAAGCGGCTGGCTTCAGCTCAGGTCATGATCCAAGGGTCCTGGGATGGAGACCTGAGCACCAACTGGCTCCCTGCTCAGCAGGGAGTCTGCTTCTCCCTCTGCCCCTCCCCACTGCTCATGTTCACTCATGCTTGCTCTCACACGTGAGCGCTCTCATTCTCTCTCAAATAAATAAAATCTTTTAAAAAAAGAAAAAAGAAAAACAATAGTAATAGTAGTATCTAGTAGTACTGTGAGAACACAAGAGAAGTCTTTGAAGGCATCTGAATCTTATCCATTAGGCAAAGACCCAAAGACTTTTTAAAATAGAGTGGTACAGTCAAATAATTATTTTAAGAATCAATAAAGGTGGGGGGGAAAAGACCATGAAAAATATTTTAAGATATGACTCTGGTTATTGTTAGCTTGGAAACAGGGATATCTTTTTTTTTTTTTTAAGATTTTATTTATTTATTTGAGAGAGAGAATGAGAGACAGAGAGCATGAGAGGGAGGAGGGTGAGAAGGAGAAGCAGACTCTCTGCTGAGCAGGGAGCCCGATGTGGGACTCGATCCCGGGACTCCAGGATCATGACCTGAGCTGAAGGCAGTCGCTTAACCAACTGAGCCACCCAGGTGCCCAACAGGGATATCTCTTATGAAGCTGCTAGCAAATTATAATTATTTCCCCATACCAATCCGAGTACTATCATTCTTTTCAATCTCCTACTTCAGGGAGGAAAAAAGGTCATCAGACAGAAATCCCTCAAACTTTTAACCACCAAACCTAAAACATCTACATCTAATTTCTCCATCTTCCCTGTTTTACAAGGAACACACTACCTAAAATAAAACCCATCTCTCCACCAGCAGATCAGAGCTTTGCTCCTAAACATAAGATTTTCTTACTTTTTTTTTTTTTATTTGACAGAGAGAGACACAGCGAGAGAGGGAACACAAGCAGGGGGTGTGGGAGAGGGAGAAGCAGGCTTCCCGCTGAGCAAGGAGCCTGATGTGGGGCTCGATCCCAGGACTCTGGGATCATGACCTGAGCCGAAGGCAGACGCTTAACGACAGAGCCACCCAGGCACCCCTCTAAACATAAGATTTTCTGACCACAGCTTCAGCATTATCTGGTAGCATACTAGGAATGCAGACTATCGGGCAGCGCACCAGACCAACTGAATCATAATTTGCATCTTAACAAGATCCTCAGGTGATTCACATCATGCACACTGAAGTTTACAAAGCACTGGTCTTAAAAGAAGCCGATTTTTTCCCAGTTTCTCAGAATCCTAAACACTATGGATATTCTCTCTCCTATCTCTTTGACCTTTAAAATACAAAAATCCTATACCCCCATTCCAATCTAACTTCTTGAAAAAGTTTTCCACACTCCCTGGCTCTATTTCTTCATGTCATACTTATTCCTAGACCCATTCAAACCTGCCCCTCACCACCACTCCACTAGCTCTCATTAAGATCAATGTCTTTGACAATGTAGCTAAATCCAAAGGACGCTTTCAGCGTTCACCCTACTTGACCTCTCACCACAATTCAACACAATTGTCCTTTCTCTTTTTGAATCGCTTTCTTCACATGTTGACATGTACACTCATGATGCAAAAGCAATGGTGGAAGAAACTGCTGGTGTTTCAGCAGGAATCAAGGCAAGGGCACTAAGCTGTACTACTGGGAGCTGTATTCTTCACTGCCGAACTGTGGCATGGGGGCCTGGGGGCAGGCAGTTTCACTACAGAATAACCCTGATGAAGGAAAAAAATTATTAATTTTGCCAAATCGCAATCCTTGAATACCTATCTTTTTAATAACCTACTTCAGGAAACGGGAAGTAAGTATAAAGCACATCCGCCTCCTGAAGAATGATGGTTGTGTCAAGGGAAAGCACTTGTGTAACTGTTGGAGAGCTCAACTAGACTTTTTTTCATGTAACACCATTTTTACTTGAAAGAACTTCAGACAAACTGTGATTATTCAGACTTGGAAATCTGGCAAACATTTTCTCAAAATTTAACGAAGTAAGACTTCTACTTCAAGGAAAACAACTGACAGTACTTAATGCCAATGATAACATTAAAGCTTTCAAGCAAAAATGACAATTTTGGAAAACTTGTATCTGCCACCATAAGCTAGACAGCTTCCCAATATTGAAACTTTTCTGATGAGATGAATATTCATGTTAAACAAATGTGAGTTTGTGATAGTACAGAACGACATATGTCAACATCTGGATTATCTGTATAGCTTGATAAATCCATTGCCAGTGCACAATTTTACAAGCTTAAACATGGGTTTAAAAAAAAAAAAAAAACTACTCAAAGTACAAGAGAGATCAATATATTTTATGTAACAGGGTACAAAAAGCTCATTCATATGATTCAGAATCCACATTATAACTAACCCTTAAGAAACTATCACTCGTCCAGTTTTGGTATGGTATCAAAGAATACCCATAATTATGTTTAAAAAATCATTACAGGGCGCCTGGGTGGCTCAGTTGGTTAAGCGACTGCCTTCGGCTCAGGTCATGATCCTGGAGTCCCGGGATCGAGTCCCCCATCGGGCTCCCTGCTCAGCAGGGAGTCTGCTTCTCCCTCTAACCTTCCCCTCCTCTCGTGCTCTCTCTCTCTCAAATAAATAAATAAAATCTTTAAAAAAATAATAAATAAATAAATAAATAAATAAAATAAAAATAAAAAAATAAAAATTATTACAACATTCCTCCCTTTTCCAATTACATTTGTGGCGGATGATTTTTTCATATATTTCTATTAAAATATAATCCAGCAGGCTGAATGCAGAGGCAGATATGAGAATCCAGCCAAATCCAAACTCATGATCTCAGTCCCTCAAAACTCTTCCAGTGGAAGTGCATACTATCACTCAATAAACTTTGCCTTGCTGCCCACCAAAAAAAATAACAAAACTCTTCCAGTGTTTTCTCTCACTGAATGGCATCACCATCCATTATAACCTGAGTAATCCATGATACTTCCTTTCTCACTCTCTCATATCCAATCATTCAACAAGTTCTGACTCTTTTAGTTCCTAAATCTATCTCTATACACTTCTTCCTACTTCTATTACTACAAACCTTTCTCTGGACCATAATCTTTTTTTTTTTTTTTAAAGATTTTATTTATTTATTTGAGAGAGAGAGAATGAGAGAGAGAGCACGAGAGGGAAGAGGGTCAGAGGGAGAAGCAGACTCCCTGCCGAGCAGGAAGCCCGATGTGGGACTCGATCCCGGGACTCCAGGATCATGACCTGAGCCGAAGGCAGTCGCTTAACCAACTGAGCCACCCAGGCGCCCTGGACCATAATCTACCAAGTCTAGAAGAATTTGTTCTTTCTGTCCTCTGCACCCATCTATTCTGTTCTGAAAAGAGCAGGTAATGTTTTTGAAAGACAAATGTAATCATATCATTCTTTTGCAGTATTTCACTGCCTTTGCATTGCTCTTAAGATAAAATCAAAAGCTTTACTTATCATATGCAAAAGACTCCATTCCATCTAGCCCCTACCTCCTACGCAGCACTCTGGCAAACTTTCCCTGTCCCAGTCACACTAGTGTTCTCCAAGTTCCTCAATCCCACTTCAAATTCTTCACACATTGCCTCCTCTTTGAACACCCTTCTACCTCCTCTACATACTTCATCCCATAAACTCTTACTCGTCCTTCTTATCTCTAGGAAAAACCACTTCTCCAAAGAAGGCCATTCGGACTACCCCTACCCTTCCAGGTCATGTCCCTTCTACATACTGTCACAGCACCCTACTCTTTTCCTTCATTGCACTTATTAAATATGTTTATAACCACAGTTTTATTTCTGTAATTATTTAATATCTGCCTTCTCTATTAGACTACTAGGCACCATAAAAATAGAGACTGTATCTGTTTTGGTCATCACCTAACACCTGACATAAAGTAGGAAAACAATTTAAATGGTTAAGGGAACCTGGGTGGCTCATTTGGTTAAGCGTCTGACTTTGGCTCAGGTTGTGATCTCAGGGTCCTGGGATCGAGCCTCAAGTAGAACTCAGCACTCAGCACGGAGTCTGTTTCTCCCTCTCCCTCTGCCCCTTCCCCTACTTGTGTTCTCTCTCTCTCTCAAGTAAGGAAAATCTTCAAAATCTTTAAAAGGTTAAAAGCTGGGGCGCCTGGGTGGCTCAGCCGTTAAGCGTCTGCCTTCGGCTCGGGTCATGGTCCCAGGGTCCTGGGATCGAGCCCCGCATTGGGCTCCCTGCTGGGCGGGAAGCCTGCTTCTCCCTCTCCCACTCCCCCTGCTTGTGTTCCCTCTGTTGCTGTGTCTCTCTCTGTCATATAAATAAAATCCTTAAAAAAAAAAGATATTATTTATTTATTTGACAGAGAGACCAGCAGGGAGCCCAATGCGGGGCTCGATCCCAGGACCCCAGGACCATGACCCGAGCCGAAGGCAGACGCTTAACGGCTGAGACACCCAGGCGCCCCAAATAAATAAAATCCGAAAAAAAAATAAATAAAAGGTTAAAAGCTTTGTCACTACTGTAGGTATTTTTTGCCTTTTACTATAAATATACAACAGGAAGTTTTTACCACTGTGTTCAACCACTTTGGAATCCAGACTCAAGACCTTCTTCCTTGGGATATCGCTCAAAGAATACACTAGGAAAATGATTAATGGTGGTTGCCTCTGAAATGATTAGCCAGGAGAAAGGAGAGTGAGAGACTTTGTACTGTACATCCTCTTGTGCCCTCTTAATTAACTAAAATGATTATTTTTGAGCCTTCAGGCTCCTGGGTGGTTCAGTCGGTTAAGCATCCAATTCTTGATTTAGACTCAGGTCATGATCACAGGGTTGTTGAGATTGTGACCTACGCTGGGCATGGAATCTGCTTAAGATTCTCTCTCTCTTCCTCTGCCCCTACCCCGCTTCCTCTCCTTAAAAAAAAAAAAAAAGGAGAAAACCAAAAAAAGAGCCTTCTAGTACCTAAAAGTACTATCCCTGGGGTGCCTGGGTGGCTCAGTCAGTTAAGCATCTGCCTTTGGGTCAGGTCATGATCCCAGGGTCCTGGGATCGAGCCCCGAGTCAGGCTCCCCTGCTCCTTGGGGAGTCTGCGTCTCCCTCTGCCTCTGCCTCTCTCTCTCTCTCTCATGAATGAATAAATAAAATCTTTAAAAAAATTAAAATTACTATCCCTAATATCCCATTTTCTAGATCTTAGATTCTACCCAGAAAATACAACTTTTAAATTATACTATCTGAAGAGATAGTAGGCAGGATCTACAAATGAGCAGGATTTACCTATTTATAGTAACATGTACAATAATCATCTATTTTAATGTGAATGCAAACTCATTTGTAACTCATTAAATTTAACTCTTATTAAATTTATAACATATTAAATTTAACTCACCAACATATCACAGAGGAAAGCAAAAACTCACCTCATACTTGAATTTTATTTTCTAGAGCATTACCCTGTAAGTTCAGGCATTAATAGGAAGAATCACAGCTTCACAGAAAATGTGCACCCCTTCACTTCCAACTGTCAAAACTCCAAAAAATGGAGAGCCACATATAATATTAAGTTAAAGGAAAAGACTTAACTGTTCTGTGAAAAGCACTATGCCAGGGATTTCACATATATTATCCCTTTTAATCTTCACAAAAACCTGAACCCAAATCTATCCCATCCCAAAGGCCATTATTCTACCACACCATCTGCCTTTCCTGCCTAAAGAGACATATAACTATTAATACAAGCTAATAAGGCAAAAATGTATCTGAACATATATACATCTTTTGCTTTATTCAATATAAATAAGGACTGTTTGCTAGTATCTTTTTTTTTTTAAGATTTTATTTATTTATTTGACAGATAGACAAATAGTGAGAGAGGGAACACAAGCAGTGGGAGAGGGAGAAGCAGGCTTCCCGCAGAGCAGGGAGCCCGAGGTGGGTGGGGCTCAATCCCAGGACCCTGGGACCATGACCTGGGCCAAAGGAAGACGCTTAATGACTGAGCCACCCAGGCGTCCCTGTATGCTAGTATCTTATGAAATCAAGTTGGTACAAGAAATTTTAACCAATATTCAAAATATGTACATCATCTTGTTCTTCCTCCTACCCTATTTGTTGATTCTTCCAAAGAATTTAAAAAGACTCTCGAAAATCGATCAGTTTCACAAAATAAACTCCCAAAATAAAATTCAAAATTAGAAATGTAATATTAGTGGGTAGCCCACTTTACCCAAAACACTTTTCACATACATTCTTTCCTTTAATCCTCACAAGGAGCCTACTGTTATTCTACAGAGGAAGAAACTAAACTAAGGCTCTCAAAGGCTAAATGAGACCTAACCGACCAAGAATCCAAGAATCTGAACCCAAGACTCTGATGCCACAGCCCATTCTTTCCATCTCACCATGCTGCCTCTCTGGTTTAAAGGAATCAAAACAATTTTTCTTGTGACAAGAAAATCTGACTATAGAACAAAAAGAGCAAACTAAGTGTTTTTTAAAAAATTGTCACAAATTTCATCAAACATCCATTTTCTGATAGACAAATTACTGGTATGCTACATGAAACAGGGATAACCATTCCAATTTGAAATAATCTTGTTATCTTAGTAAATAAAAAATATTAAATCCACATCTGACTTCACTTTCATCTTTCATAAAATTACATTATATAAATGTATATATAAATATACATATTTATGTTTATATATATAAATATGTATATTTATGTACATATATAAATAGGCCTAGAAGGGAAAATGGAAAGAACAATTATGTTAGGATGGTAGGATTTTATATAGGGATGTTTTCTATTTTAAAAATTTCCTTTGGGCACCTGGGTGGCTCAGTTGGTTAAGCGACTGCCTTCGGCTCAGGTCATGATCTTGGAGTCCCAGGATCAAGTCCTGCATCGGGCTCCCTGCTCAGCAGGGAATCTGCTTCTCCCTCTGACCCTCTTCCCTCTCGTGTTTTCTATCTCTTATTCTCTCTCTCTCAAATAAATAAATAAAATCTTTAAAAAAAAAAAATTTCCTTTAAGGGCACCTGGGTGGCTCAGGTGGTTAAGCGACTGCCTTCGGCTCAGGTCATGATCCTGGAGTCCTGGGATGGAGTCCCGCATGGGGCTCCCTGCTCAGTGGGAAGTCTGTTTCTCCCTCTGACCCTCCCCCCTCTCATGCTCTCTCATTCTCTCTCTCTCAAATAAAATCCTTAAAAATAAATATTTCCTTTAAAATTGTTTTAATAAGGTAACACCCTTTTTAACTGCCATTACAAATATCTGTACTATATATCATTACTTAATAAAAATACAAAACAATCATTAATTTGATTGGCAAGTATAACTTTTTATTTTTTAAAGATTTTATTTATTTATTTGAGAAAGAGACACAAAGATAGCCACAGAGAGCACAAGCGAGCACAAGCTGGGATGAGAGAAAGAAGCAGGCTCCCCACCGAGCAAGGAACCCAGTGAGGAATTTGATCCCAGGACCCTGGGATCATGATCCGAGCCAAAGGCAGATGCTTAATTGACTGAACCACCCAGGCGCCCCAGCGAGTGTAACTTTTTTAAAAAACCGAAAGTAATTCTCAGGTAATGAAGACCCTCTAATGAAATCTATGAATACTCAAAAACCTACTTTACTTTTCTATGAATCCTGCTAAAATAAGTATCAACAGGGGGGCTAGGTTATTATGCATTCAAGGTTTGTTAATAACAAAAACTAGCTGACATGAATGGGCCATTAATAAATTGTGATTTTGGGTTGGGGGGGATGGGGTAACTGATGAAACACTAAATTCTACCCTTCAAACTAATACTATACTACATGTTAACTAATTTGAATTCAAATAAAATCTTGAAAGAAAACAAAAATAAAAAATAGTGATTTTGAAACTTTGTAAGGATTTTTATCCTAAGATTTTTATTGTCTTATGGGATTTATAACTAAGAATTATTAACTTTATTAATTCATCTTCATTAATTATTCATTTAAAAATGAAAACAATTAAAAATACTTTGTCAGTTTAGGGGTGCCTGGGTGGCTCAGTTGGTTAAGCAGCTGCCTTCGGCTCAGGTCATGATCCCTGGGTCCTGGGATTGGATCGAGCCCCGAGACGGGTTTCCCTGCTCAGCAAGGAGTCTGCTTCTCCTTCTGCTTCTCCCCCACCACCACCCACTCACGCTTGCCTGCACATACTCTCTCTCTAATAAATAAATCTTAAAGAAAAAGATACTTTGTCCATTTAGTACTAACAGTCTTTATTGCCACCTCAACGAAATTAAGATAATTATAAAAAGTTTTAAACATCTCAAACATTTTCTAATTACCTCAAAATGGCATTAAAATATAGAAAATCTGTTTTCATTTACTTACTATCAGAATTCAAAATTGTAAATAAGTAATATAAAATAAACAGTAAAAACCAAATGTATTCTGTATTCATAAGAATGGTTAAAAAGGAAAAATAGCATTAGAAGCCAATCTAGTAATGAATTCTTTTACATTTTCACACAAATTCTACATTAAAACCTCTGAATAAAATTGTTTAAACTCCAAATTACTAAATCTGTTTCTACCGTTCCAAAAATATGCTACATAAGTAACACCCAATTTATATCCTCCAAACTGAAATTTACAAAGCAATCATTTGCTGTAAGGAAAGTACAATATCATAGGAGTTAATACTAACGAAGAAAGGGGCAGCTGGAAACTGTTCATCATCCTCTGTATTTTCATGTTTATTTCAAGTTAATTTCTTGGTGCAGAAACAGGTACCTTTAAAGAAGTATTTGTATTTTCCCAGTTCATAATATATTTTGAAAATGAATCAAACAAGCTATGGGTTAAATTAGTATTCCCTAATTCCTATTCATTCAACAAACATATATTTGTGTCATCACAATTATCATTACAGGAATTACTTCACCTACCAATGTTTATTTCTCAGAAAAGTGTAAATGCACCACTGCAGAAACTTTTTAAAAGATAATTTTAAAAACTCACTAGAGAAAAGTCTACACAAACTGAAGTCAGCAAATGGTTGAAAACAGATGTCACCACAGCAACCCCAAAAGATGATGAAGGGATGTACTTACGTTTCAAAACAACGATCCACGTTGTCAGACATCAAAAGCAGCATGCATAGCTGTTCAAGGGCTATTAGTTGCATATCCCTTTCATCTCCCTGTCCCATCTGTAGCCATTCCAGCAGTGTATCAGGATCCACATCTGCCATGGTTTTTTAAAAGCCTCTTTGCTTAAATTAAAAAAGTAAAAGGAAAAAGTCCTTTAAATATCCAGGACTGATCAGCTTGGGTTTAAAAAATTTTCTTTTACATCAGCTAGAACCAAATGTTCTTGGTGTCCTCCTAGGAATCAGAAAAGACTCATAAGTATGTTTAAGAGAGTACTTTAATACAGTTTTTCAACTTTATTTCCCCAGTTTAACATTCATATATCATACTAAATAAAAACCAGTTTTGCGCTAGAGTATAAGCTGATTAGGTTGCTACTTAACTGGAAACCAGAGCTGTCTTTGTCAAACACAGTCAAACTTCAGATCCCACTACTGCTATCACCAACGTCTGTGCCAAAAGTCAAAGAACACCTTACTAAAGGTCTTTTTTTTTTTCCCCAGCAAACTTCTTCCCCCGTCCTCCACCCAAAACTGATCTTCAGATAAGTGTTAGATTCAGTATTTTGAGATGATTCTAAGCACTGTGTCCAGTCCCCCTTCAAATTAAGTTTCTGCTTTGAAATGATCTCCAATTCCACAAATTCTGCTGACTTCCCAATTTACTTACTGCTCCTTAAGACATCCACATACAAACAATAATTAGGTACAAGTTGTATCTATGAATAAAGGCGTGGTTAAGAATTCTGGCAGTCTTGGCAACTCTTAAAAGTTTAAAAAGAAATGCTAAAAGTAAATGCAATGGACTAACACCTTACGGATCCGCATACAGGCCAATCTATGGCCCTCTTTCCCCATCCCCACAGAATGGGGCTGTTGGTTAAAAATAATAATAATAATAATACAAAATTGAGAAGCAGCCCCAAGAGGCAAGTCATTACAAAAGCCCGGAGGCGCCCCGACGGAAGGACAGCTTTGGATCCCAGGTAACCCAGATGCAGGTGTGTGAATCCAGCCGCCGGTCCCGGTGGGCACTCAACGGCGGCGACCAGCAAGGATGACCCAACACTCCGGGCCCAGTCGAGCGCCGCGCCGGGAAGCGCAGGCACTGCGCTCTGGTTTCCTGGCACCAAATCTTGCTAAGTTAGCTACCTGTGTCTAGGAGGGGGAAGTTCTGGAGGAGAGGCAGCAAGCCTCCGTGCCCAGCGCAGGCCGCCGGGCCGAGCAGGGCGGCGGGTCTCTCGGGAGCGGCGTCCGGAACTTCGAGGCTCGGGGGGACGTCCCTGGCCCCACCGGGAGGCGAACCCTTCTCAAGGGCAAGGGGGGCCCGCCCTGGGCTCCGGTTCGGGCAAGCCAGGCTCCGGCTCGAACAAGGCGGGCCCCACCGCCGGCAGGGCCGGGGGAGGGGAACAAAGGGGCTAAGCGGGTTAGACCGCAGCAGCCCGGCCGACCTCACCCGGAGCCGGGGTCTCGCTCCCCGCACGCCGCCGGGCATCCCGGGTCCGGCCCCCAGGCCTGGCCGTTCCGACCGCCTAAGGCGCTTCCGCCTCTCTGTCCCTCAAGCTCTTACCCGGGCTTGTCGTCCCAAACCGCTCCGGTCCAGCTCCAAGCAGGCCGCGGGCAGAGCCAGGCCCGGCCGCGGCCCTCGAGTTACCAGGAAGCCGCAGGCCGCGCAGGTCGAGCCGGGCAAGCGGCACAGGAAAAGCCGCGCCTCGTCCCTCCCCTTCCTCCGCGGGGACCTGGTGACAGGGAAGCGAGAGGTTCCCCCGACCGGCGGCAGCCAGCGCACGTCCGGTCCCCGGCACGCGGCTCCTCAGGCCCGCAGCTTAGAGGCCCGCGAGGTGCTGCCGGCGGCTGCGGCGGGGGGTGGCCGCGTCCATCGCGATCCCGGAGGGGGAAGGGAGGAGGGTCGGGCGAGAGCGGGGAGGGGAAGCTGCGGAGGGCAGCCGAGCTCGGTGGAGGCGGAGCAAATCGACTCTCCCGGCAGCGACCCCACCGGCCGCCAGGTGGGGCGCTGCGGAGACCGGTCGGCCGGCGGTGCAGTAGCCCCAACCTGGGGAGCCGGGCGGCGGTATCCGTGGCCGCCACTACTAGGACTCTCTGGCCCTGCGGGCCTCGGACGCCTCAGTCAGCTGTCGCTTCTCTGCCGTACGCCCGCACACTGGTGCACGCACGCTCAGCCTGTTTTGCACCGTGCCTACACACTTGGCGTGCTCCTGCTGTTAGGCCCCCACGCTACACGTCATAGCTGTGGCCAACCTGTCCTTGCCGAACCCCGGCGGGCCGGGCAGCCCGTACTCCGCCGCGAGCTCCCCCTTCCCCGCGGGGCAGCCCTACTCGCGCACGGAAGTGCGTCGCGGGAGGAAAAGCATCTCCCTGGGGTCTTAGGAGGCAAACCGCCCGCAGTTCACCAGAAGGAAAAACCTTTCACCACAACCCCGGGAAGTAAATATTTTCAAGCATTGTCTCCGTTGCACTGATGAGAGAACTGAGGCTCCAAAAAGCGTAAATTCAGGCCCAGTGGCGTCCCGGTAAGCCGCACCGCTGAGAGGGTGCTTTTGACTCTTTTTCCTGTGGGTTGTGGTCTCAAGTACCTCCGTGGTTAGTCCCCTTCAAACGTTTTGTGTTTCACACGGTTTGAGAATAAAATAGGCCTGCTTATAAGTCCTACTTGGAGATTTTTCGGATGTAGTTAATTGGAAATGTGAATATAGCTTTTTTTAAATAAAGAAATGAATCCCTTGGTTTGGGAAATAAGTAAACCCATACCTCAGACACTCTCACTGTACTCTCCCCTTTTCATCTTTTATAACAAAAATGAATATTACATAATAGTATTTGAGCTGTGTTCCTTCAAGCAATCTGCATATGCTTGAAGAACCAGTATTTTGGAAATTACAGATTTGCACTTCAAATATATATAGGCACATATCCCACTGTCACAGGTCATGGTCCCTAGGTTTCCTGTTACCAGTTCAAATCAAGAGAAAAGGGTAGAGGATTCTACTATCTTGTCACAACTACAACACGTGACAATAATTGTTTGGGAGCTATGACTATGATGTGGAGCTGCCAATAAAATCTTCAAGGAGGAGGGTCTTTATGGACTGTGAAGGGTGGGTGGGATATGGACAGTGCAAGGGAGGGCAAAGAATACAAGCAAAGCCTGGTATCTTCTGACAAAGGAAAGGGGAACTGTGCCCCAAGCAAAGAACCTGCATTAAGCAATGAAGGGGAGGCAAGGTAGGGACTAAAGCATGCAGGGCCTTGCATGCCAGCTGCAGAATTTTGGCTTAGATAAGTAACAAGTTTTGGATTAGAACACTGAGAGGAAAAATCAGTCTTAGAAAGATTGATAGAATGGCTAAAAGGAGCTACCTAGACAAGACAATTAGCTGGGAGGTTGCTGAAGTCCGCTAATGGTGGAGGAAGGAAGGGCCTAGTTATTGGCAATAAGAATGAAGAAGAGCTAAATCTAACAATCATTTTTTAAAAAGACAGATCAGAATTTAAATATTAACTTCAATTCTTTTTTATTCTTTATTTTTTTAAGAGATTTTTACTTATTTAAGATAGAGTGAGAGTGAGGGAGAGAGCACGAGCAGGGGGAGCAGAGGAAGAGGAAGCAGGCTCCCCGCTGAGCAGAGAGCCCTGCCCCCGGGACTCAATCCCAGGACCCTGGGATCATGACCTGAGCTGAAGGCAGACACTTAACTGAGCTGAGCAGAGAGCCCTGCGCGGGACTCAGTCCCAATCATGACCTGAGCTGAAGGCAGACGCTTAACTGACTGAGCCACGCAGGTGCCCCGACAATTCTTATTTTTTAACCTGCAGAGAGGACTTGGAAGCTAAGAAAGTGATTATGCTATTAACAGAAAATAGAAAAGTTAGAAGACACTACACTTAATTTTTTAAGGCATATTTTCCTTTATTCCCCCACCATCTTTATTTGCAGCACCCCACATATACCCCAAAATAAATGACTTGTAGTATGCTTTAAAGAAACCTTATCCAAAAAGTGCTATGACTTTTATTGTGATTTCATTATTATGTTATTTTAAATTAAAATATGAAATTCCAGAACAAGAACATTCAAGTAAAAGAATAAAGCCCTAACAAAGCAGATCTTGTGAAGGCAACTGACCATACCTGAATATATATCCCAAGCAACCAGGGTATGTTTACATGTTAATATTTCACCTCCATGTCAAAATATTAAGAATAATGTCCATTGGGGGGCGCTTGGGTGGCTCAGTCAGTTAAGTACCTGACTTCAGCACAGGTGATTTCAGGGTCCTTGGATCAAGCCTCTCATAGCAGATGCTGCTAGGCAGGGAGTCTGCTTGAGGATTCTCTCTCTCCCTCTCCGTTTGCCCCTCCCCCGGCTCATGTTCTCTCTCTCTCTCAAATAAATAAATCAATCTTAAAAAAAAAGAAGAATGGCCATTGGGAATTGCTATGTACCAGAAGGCACAGTGAGTCACAGACTTCATCTTCGATAAACTATATAAAAGTTTAGGAGAGGGCGCCTGGGTGGCTCAGTTGGTTGGGTGACTGCCTTCGGCTCGGGTCGTGATCCTGGAGTTCTGGGATCGAGTCCCACGTCGGGGTCCCTGCTCAGTGAGGAGTCTGCTTCTTCCTCTGACCCTACCCCCTCTTGTGCACTTTCTCTCACTCTCTCTCAAATAAATAAATAAAATCTTTAAAAAAAAAAGTCTAGGAGAAGGTAGATGTGAACCACTTCACTTGTCTTCCTCCATGATAATACTTATCACAGCAATATTGTCAACTACAATGAGAACATCAAGGAGGTAATGGCATGTCAGAAGGCTTCAAAAATGATGTGTGGGGGCCTGGGTGGCTCAGTCATTAAGCGTCTGCCTTTGGCTCAGGTCATGATCCCAGGGTCCTGGGATCGAGCCCCGCATCGGGCTCCTGCTCAGCGGGAAGCCTGCTTCTCCCTCTCCCACTCCCCCTGCTTGTGTTCCCTCTCTCACTGTGTCTCACTCTCTGTCAAATAAATAAATAAAATCTTTAAAAACAAAAAATGATGTGTGAACTGGATCTCAAATGTTCAGTTGGAGCTGGCCAGACATTAGGAAGACCAGGTGGAGAGGCACAGAAGTGTGAAGAGGGCTCCTTTTTGGGAAACAGGGAAGAGGTCACCATTTGGGCATAGGCCCCACTTTTATGAAGTATCTTCAATATATACACAGTTAACTGGGATTGATTCACAGGTTCAGAAAGAAAGACAGCATTCAAATTTAAACTCTTATCCCACTGACATTACTATGAATTAATTTTTAAAATAAATCTTATGAAGAACACAGTTACATGGCATCACGTTTTTTATCTATTAAAAGCATCATTAGATGTAAACATTTCAAACATGCTACAAAAAATGTCTGGGCATTTCTTCAACTTTTAACTGGAAATGGGACTTTCTCTGGCTTCTCTCAACTTCTGAGAAGCTGCAACTATGAAAGAGTGTGGCCATTTTGGAACAGTAGGAAATGAAATTTGGCTGGAACCTCAGGTAGAGTTAGTGGCTGGAAGAGAACATTGAGGTTAATTGGAATTAGTTTGCTAACAATCTTGAACACTATGCTAAGGAGTCTGAAGTTTGTTCTTTGGGCAATGGGGAGGCTTTGGATGTTGTAAACAAAGGAGCACTGTGATATGATGCAGGTGTTAGGATTATTAGCCATCTTCATGTTAAAAGTGATTTCTATAAGGGTGCCTGGCTGTCTCAGTCAGTAGGGTATGTGACTTTTGATATTAGGGTTGTGAGTTCAAGCCCCATGTTGGACATAGAGCTTACTTTAAAAATTTAAAAACCATAAAATTGATTTCTATAAAGATTTACAGTTAGCAAGAGACTTTAACAAAAATTATTTAATCCTCCTATATTATTTAATATATATGAAAAATGATCTGTGTTATCATAAGCATTATTTTACATAAGAGAAAAAGCTCAGACAAGTTAGGTGACTTGCTCCTGCTCTCACAGCTAGTAAAGGACAGGTCTAGTTCTCAAACCTAGTCCTTCAACTCTTGGGCTCTTAGAGTCTGAAGGAATATTCAAAATAACCTGGGGTGCCTGACTAGCTCAGTAGCGGAAGCATGCCACTCTTGATCTCAGGGTTGTGAGTTCAAGCCCCACATTGGGTGTAGAGATTACTTAAATAAAGAAAGAAACTAAAAAAGAGAGAGAGGGAGAGAGATAACCTATTCTACCTTCCTTCATGTTGAAAACAAAACAAAGACAAAAACAAAAAAACAGCGTAGTCATTTGTCTGTGCCATCCCTGACTTGTTATCCAGATTCTTCTTTTTTTTTAAAGATTTTATTTATTTATTTGAGAGAGAGAGAATGAGAGATAGAGAGCACGAGAGGGAAGAGGGTCAGAGGGAGAAGCAGACTCCCTGCTGAGCAGGGAGCCCGATGTGGGACTCGTTCCCGGGACTCTAGGATCATGACCTGAGCCGAAGGCAGTCGCTTAACCAACTGAGCCACCCAGGCGCCCCTATCCAGATTCTTCCATAATATTTCCAGTGTTGGAAATTATTACTTCATGAGGCAATGCATTTTACTTTGATCTACCAGCTTCAGTTATTAAAAGGTGGTATGGTAAAAGGCTATACACATGAGAGTTGGCTGAGCAATGTGTGAAAACCAGTTCCCATTTTACTAGCTTGGTGAACTTGGCAAATTATTTAATTCTTCCAAACCTCAGTTTCTTTATATGTAAAGTAGGATAACCACAGCTACCTAATCAGATGGATGTTAGGAGAATTTAAGGCAATTATGCATGCAAAAACCTAGGCCAGTAGTTCTCAACCTTAGCTGCGTTTTAGATTCATTGGAGAACATTTTTTTTTAATGATTTTATTTATTTATTGACAGAGAGAAAGTGAGAGAGGGAACACAAGCAGGGGGAATGGGGGAGGGAGAAGCAGGCTTCCCACCAAGCAGGGAGCCCGATGCGGGGCTCAATGTGGGGCTGGATCCCAGGACACTGGGATCATGACCAGAGCCAAAGGCAGACGCTTAATGACTGAGCCACCCAGGCGCCCCGGGGAACATTTAAAAAAAAAAACAAAACTATTTTTTAAACAAACTGAGGGTTCTAGAGGGAAGGGGGTAGGGGGATGGGTTAGCCTGGTGATGGGTATTAAAGAGGGCACGTTCTGCGTGGAGC
Organism: Callorhinus ursinus; assembly: GCF_003265705.2. Lineage (NCBI taxonomy): Eukaryota > Metazoa > Chordata > Mammalia > Carnivora > Otariidae > Callorhinus > Callorhinus ursinus. Next base: position 8,951,405 of record NW_027397070.1, read on the forward strand.
ACTGGGTGTTATGCACAAACAATGAATCATGGAACACTACATCAAAAACTAATGATGTAATGTATGGTGATTAACATAATAAAAAATTTTAAAGAAAAAAATAAACTATTTTTTAGAGCCGTTTTTAGGTACAGCAAATTGAGCAGAAAGTACAGTTTCCATATACCTTCCTACCCTTATACATGCACAGCCTTCTTCACTTTCAACATCCCTGACCAGGGGCTCCTGGGTGGCTCAGTCAGTAAAGTGTCTGCCTTTGGCTCAGGTCATGATCCCAGAGTCCTGGGATCAGCCCCACATTGGGCTTCTGCTCAGCAGAAAGCCTACTTCTCCCTCTCCCGCTCCCCCAGGTTAGCTTGTGCTCTCTCTGTCAAAATAAATAAAATCTTAAAAAAAAAAAAATCTCCCACCAGCCTAGTATATTTGTTACAATTAATGAATCTGCATTGACATACCACTGTCACTCAAAGCCCATGGTTTACATTAGGATTCACTCTTGGTGTTGTACATTCTATAGGCTTTGGCAAATGAAATGTACCATGACACATTTTCATCATTATAGTATCATACAGAATAGTTTCACTGCCTTAAAGATCACCTGTATTCCATCTATTCAGTTCTCCCTCTCTTGTAGCCCTAGTAACCACAAATCTTATTTACTGTGTTCATAGTTTTGCCTTTTCCAGAATGTTATACAGTTGGAATCATATAGTATGTAGCCTTTTTGCTTTTGTTTGTTTGTTTGTTTGTTTTTTTAAAGATTTCATCTATTCATTTGAGACACAGAGATACAGAGAGAGCACAAGAGGGAGAGAAGCAGTGGGAGAAGGAGAAGCAGTCTCCCCACTGAGCCAGGAGCCCGACATGGGGCTCAATCCCAAGACCCTGGGATCATGACCCGAGCTGAAGGCAGACACTCAACCATCTGAACTACCCAGGTGCCCCACTATGTAGCCTTTTTGGATTGGCTTCTGTCACCTAATAATATGCATTTAAGGTTCTTCCATGTCTTTTCAGGGTTTAATAACTCATTTCTTTTAGGACTGAATAATATTCTATTGTCTGGATGTACCACAGGTTATTAATCCATCTACCTACTGAAGAACATCTAGGATGCTTCCAAATTTTGGCAATAGGAATAAAGCTGCTCTAAATATCCATGTGTAGGGGCGCCTGGGTGGCTCAGATGGTTAAGCGTCTGCCTTCGGCTCAGGTCATGATTCCAGGGTCCTGGGATCAAGTTACACATCGGGCTTCCTTCTAGGCGGGGAGCCTGCTTCTCCCTCTGCCTCTGCCTCTCTCTCTCTCTCTGACTCTCATGAATTAATAATTAAAACATTTAAAAAATAAATATCCATGTGTAGTTTTTTCTTTTTTCATGTGCAGGTTTTTATGTGGACATAAGCTTTCAACTCATTTGGATAAACAACCAAGGAGCATGATTTCTGGATCATATGGTAAGAATATGTTTAGTGGGTTTTTTTTTTTTCTTAAGTTTTTATTTATTTATTTGAGAGTGAGAGAGAGAGCAAGAGCACGAGCTGGGGCGGGGCAGTGTTGAGAGGGAGAAGGTGAGAGACAAGCAGACTCCCCTGCTGGAACCCAACTTGGGGCTGATCCCAAGACCCTAAGATCATGACCTGAGATGAAGTCAAAAGCATAACTGACTGAGCCACCCGGGCTTCCCAGAATATGTTTAGTTTTATAAGTGCCCAACTGTCTTCCAAAGTAGCTATACCATTTTGCATTCCCATAAGCAATGAATGAGAGTTACTGTTGCTCCACATTCTCATCAGCATTTGGTCTTATCATTGTTTTGGATTTTGCCCATTCTAATAGGTATATAGTGGTAATATATTGGTTTTTTTTTTAAAGATTTTATTTATTTATTTGAGAGAGAGAATGAGAGAGAGCACGAGAGGGAAGAGGGTCAGAGGGAGAAGCAGACTCCCCGCTGAGCCGGAAGCCCGATGCGGGACTCGATCCTGGGACTCCAGGATCATGACTTGAGCCGAAGGCAGTCACTTAACCAACTGAGCCACCCAGGCGCCCGGTAATATATTGTTTTAATTTGCAATTCCCTAATGACATGTTATATTGGGCATCTTTTCATATACTTATTTGCCATATCTTCTTTGGTGAAGTATGTCTTTGGATCTTTTACCCATTTTTAAATTGGATTATTCATTTACTTATTGTTGAATTTTAAGAGTTTTTTTTTTTAAATAGTCTCCACACCCAGCTTGAAGAATTCTTTGTTTATTTTCATAATAGTTTTTATCAGATGTATTCTTTTTTTTAAGATTTTTTTTATTTATTTATTTGAGAGAGAGAATGAGGGAGAGAGAGAGCATGAGAGGGGGCAGGGTCAGAGGGAGAAGCAAACTCCCCGCAGAGCAGGGAGCCCAATGTGGGACTCGATCCCGGGACTCCAGGATCATGACCTGAGCTGAAGGCAGTCGCTTAACCAACTGAGCCACCCAGGCGCCCTTTCAGATGTATTCTTGTAAATTTTTCTTCACCTGGGGAGCTTTTACTTTTTATTTTATCTTATTTTTAGAAGATTTTATTTATTCATCTGACAGAGAGAGAGCCAGTGAGAGAGGGAACACAAGCAGGGGAGTGGGAGAGGGAGAAGCAGACCTCCCGCTGAGCAGGAAGCCCGATGCGGGGCTCGATCCCAGGACCCTGGGATCATGACAGGAGCCGAAGACAGATGCTTAACGACTGAGCCAACCAGGCGCACCAACCTGGGGAGCTTTTAAAATGTCAGATGCCATGGGACACCTGGGTGGCCCAGTTGGTTAAGTGGCTACCTTCGGCTCCGGTCATGATCCCAGGGTCCTGGGATCCAGCCCCACATCAGGCTCCCTGCTCAGCGGAGAGTCTGCTTCTCCCTCTTCCTCTACCCCTCCCCTGTGCTCGTGCTCTCTCTCTCTCTCAAATAAATAAATAAAATCATAAATAAATAAATAAGTCAGATGCAAGGGTGCCTGGGTAGCACAGTTGGTTGGGCGGCTGACTCTTGGTTTCCACTCAGGTCATGGTCTCAGGCTTATGGGATCAAACCCTGATTCAGGCTCTGCACTCAGCAAGGAGTATGCTTAGGATTCTGTCTCCCTGTCCTTCTGCCCGTCCCGTTCGTGTTCTCTCTCTCTCTCTCAGATATATAAATCTTTAAAATGTCAGATGCCCAGGCCATATCTCAGACCATTTCAGTCAGAATCTCTAAAGGTAAGATCCAACCATCAGTATTTTTTAAAGTGCTCTACGAGACTTTAATGTGTAGCCAAGGCTGAGAGCCATTGGCGTAAGTCAATACAATAATAATAATATTTAAGTATAATTATAGTAACACTTATTATTATTGCAGCTAGATTTTATTGGACATTTATCGTGTCCTAACACTTTTCTAAACGTATTACAAGTATTACTTCATTATGCATATTAACTACTTTGACATGTTATCTGTGTGACCTTGGTCTTTTCTGAACTTTACTATTCTGTAAGACCAAGATAATAATAGAAACTAAGGCCCTCATTGAATGATTATACTAAACAAGATAATGCATGTAAAATGCATATCATATATTAAATATTCAAAAAAAGCCAGCTATTAATATTACTGTATTATGAGTTCTGCTGTTTTGTGTGGCCTGCTAGGTCAGCTCCCTCTTTATAGGACAGGTCATGAAGCAACTGAAGACAACAGTTATTTTCCCATGTCCTCTCTTCTCCAGGCAAAACAAGTCGAGTCCATTCAACTGTTTTACACACCTTGGGCATGTTCCAGCTTCTCCATGTTAATTAACTGATTTCTAAGTCTAAAACAGTGCTTCAAATGAGATCAGACCAGAACGGAGGAGTGTAATCTTTTTTGCTCTGAGTTAGGAGCATGGTAATCACATCACTGTTTTGGCTCACAAAGAGTTTGCAGTAAACTAAAGTCCTAATGTCTTGTTCCCTGAACTTCCAAGGCAGCCTCCCTTCAGTCTTTTAATATGATATTTTGTCCTTAATATTTAGACTTATTAAAATAATTTTGTTCGTTCTGTCTCAATCTCTTTGAATATCATCAGATACTACAATGTATCATCCATACCCTCAAATTCTTTGTTAGAAGTCAGTTAGATAAGGGCGCCTGGCTGGCTCAGTTGGTTAGGTGTCTGCCTTTGGCTCAGGTCATGATCCCAGGGTCCTGGGATCGAGCCCCACATCGGGCTCCTTGCTCAGCAGGGGGTCTGCTTCTCCCTCTGCCTGCTGTTTCCCCTGGTTATGCTCTCTTCTCTGACAAATAAATAAATAAAATCTTAGGGAAAAAAAGTGAATTAGATAAAGGTGTTCCAACAGTACATGGCCAACACGAAGGCTCTGGCATATTACAAACCTTTCACCAAGAAGTTATTTATCCATTAAGTAACATTTTCTGGGTATAGTTATTCAGGTAACTAGGACTTTACCTTATGACTTTATCTAACAACATTATCATCTGACCCACTTATCTCTTTCTTGGCAATAAGAATTTTAATATACTTTCATTTAAAAAGTGGCAATATGGCGCACTTGGGTGGCTCACTTGGTTAAGCATCTGCCTTCACCTAGGGTCATGATCCCAGAGTCCTGGGATCAAGCCCCACTTCGGGCTCCCTGCTCAATGGGGAGCATGCTTCTCCCTCTCCCTCTGCCTGCTGCTCCCCCTGCTCATGTTCTCTCTGTCTCTGTCAAATAAATAAATAAAGATCTTTAAAAAAAAGCGGCAATATTAGGAAAATGAAAATCAAAATTGATTTTTGTAGTACAGAATGAACATATTTGGGGGCGCCTGGGTGGCTCAGATGGTTGTGTCTGCCTTCGGCTCAGGTCATGATTCCAGGGTCCTGGGACCCACATCGGGCTCCTGGCTCATCAGGGAGCCTGCTTCTCCTTCTCCCTCTGCCTCTCCCCCTGCCCCTGCTCTCTCTCTCTCTCTCTCTCTCTATCTCTGTGTCTCAAATGAATAAATAAAATCTTAAAAAAAATAAAAAATAAAATAAAAAAATAAAAATAAATAAGAATGAACATATTTGTATCTAACATATTTTTAAAATTTTTTAAATATTTTTATTTATTTATTTGAGAGAGAGCACGAAAATACACACACGAAGTGGGGAAGGGGCAGAAGGAGAGGGAGAAGCAGACTCCCTGCTGAGCAGGGAACCCCACCTGGAGCCTGTCATGGGGTTCAACGTGGGGTTCAATCCCAGGACCTTGAGATCATAACCTGAGCTGAAGACAGATGCTTAACCAATTGAGCAACTTGTACCTAAGATTTTAAAGGAAATCTTGTCAGGGGCACCTGGGTGGCTTAGTCGATAAGCGTCTGCCTTCGGCTCAGGTCATGATCCCGGGGTCCTGGGATCAAGCTCCGCATCGGGCTCCCTGCTCCGTGGGAAGCCCGCTTCTCCCTCTCCCACTCCCTCTGCTTGTGTTCCCTCTCTCAATGTGTCTCTCTCTGTCAAATAAATAAATAAAATCTTTAAAAATAATAATAATAAAGGAAATCTTGTCAAATGCCTTCTTGAAATTCACTTACTTCAACTTTGGCATCCCAGTAATAACATTTGGGGAAATGAAGGATATATATAGGAACTCTTATTTTATTTGCAACTTTTTTTTTTGTCTAAGCTTATTTCAAAATTAAGAGTTAAAAAACAAGACTAGCTTGAGATGACAAATTATTAGTAATACTGTCATCTAGGACTCACTCTTCCAAAGATTTAAAAAATAATGCATTTAAAAATAAATTCTAGAATTTTGACAATTTGTTACAAGATTCACTGTATCCAATATATAACCCTTGGTAGTGAAGACAAAAACCAAATTATAGTTGTAAAAGTTGTGTGCTTTATGTTCCTAGATAGTTTTCTTGCTCCAAGACTAAAAAACCCTTCTATAATTTGCTATTTGTAAACATCCTGTATCCTTCATCTTGAGGAAAATTACTCTTGCAGATAGATAGTTTATTATTCTTCTTTAGCATACTTGGGTATATAATCGTTTCTTTGTAGGCTTACAGAAAGAGTATGGTCTGCTTTATAAAAATTTGTTCAATAAAAAACTTTCAAGGACCTAACCTTTGTAAGGAATTATATGCTCTAATTACAGATTTCAAAATATGCATTAAGGGGAAAACATACATAATAAGTTGTATAATTTGAAGTGTCTCCTTCTGGATATTTGCGAGGAGGGGATTATTGTTAATTGTTTTTATTTTATCTGTGATAATGGTGTAATGGTTATATTTTCTTAAAAAGAGTCCTTATCACTTAGAGAAGCACACAAAAACATTTACAGATGAAATGATATAACTAGGATTTGCTTCAAAATAATTGGCTGGTGCAGTCAGTAGGGCATCTGATTCTTGATCTTGGTCATAAGTTTGAGCCCCACATGGGGTGCAAAGTTTACTTTTGGGGAGGGGGGTGTAGAGTCTACTTTTAAAAAATAAATAAAATCTTTAGGGGCTCCTGGGTGGCTCAGATGGTTAAGTGTCTGCCTTCAGCTCAGGTCATGATCCCAGAGTCCTGGGATCGAGTCCCGCATCGGGCTCCCTGCTCCTTGGGAGCCTGCTTCTCCCTCTGCTTCTCTCTCTCTCCCTCTGTCTCTCATGAATAAATAAATAAAAATCTTAAAAAAAAATAAAAAAATAAAATAAATTTAAAAAATCTTTAAAAAAGTAATTTGAAGGGATAGTGGGTAGAGTGAGATAAAATACCTTTGGCCATGCATTGAGGATAATTACTGAATCTGGGTAATAGGTACACGGGGATTCATTATACTAGTGTCTATACTTTCATGTGTGTTTAAAAATCCCATAATAAAAATATATGGGAGGTTTAGGAGGATAAAGGAAACAATATAGTATTTTGAAACAATCTGATAGAAATGTTTTTAAATTTGGGGGCACATGGGTGGCTCAGTCAGTTAAGTATCCAACTCTTGATTTCGACTCAGGTCATGATCTCAGGGTTGTGGGATTGAACCCCACATTGGGCTCCACACTGGGCATGGAGCCTGCTTGGGTTTTTCTCTCTCCCTCTCCCTTTGCCTCTCCCCCTGCTAATGAATGAATGAATGAATAAAAGAAAGAAAGAAGGAAAGAAAGGAAGGAAGGAAGGAAGGAAGAAGAAAGAAAGAAAGAAAGAAAGAGAAAGAAAGAAAGAAAGAAAGAAAGAAAGAAAGAAAGAAAGAAAGA